>NW_006400343.1:39645-46789 GCF_000299155.1 Elephantulus edwardii | reverse complement strand
GCAGGAGGGGAAGACCCTCTATGAGATGGATTCATTCAGTGACTGGGGTAATCGGGATGGGTGTGTCAGAGGCAATGAGATTGGCACAGGATAGAGCATGGTTTAGGGCTGTTGTACATAGGGTCGCTATGAGTCGCAAACAACTCGACGGCATATAACAACAACAACAACAGGATCAGGGACCTCACCAGAGTACTGAAGAGCAACAATATCAGTCTGGAGACAGAGGTGCACCTGATCCAGGCCATAGTCTTTGCAATTACTTGCTATGTGCTGGAGAGCTGCAAAATGACTAAAGATGATAGAAGGAGAATTGATGCATTTGAGCTGTGGTACTGGAGAAGAGTATTGAATATACCATGGACTGCCAACAGAATAAACAGATCTGTCTTAGAAAGGGTGTAAACGAGGCTGCTCTTTGGAGGCAAGAATTCCGTAGCTTTGTCTGACGTACTTTGGACATGTTGCAAGGTGAGACCAGTCGTCGTTGGAGAGGGACATCATGCTTGTGAAGGTGGAAGGACCATGCAAGAGAGGAAGACCCTCGACGAGATGGATTGATTCAGTGACTGGGGTGGTGGAGGTAGGTATGTCAGGTTTGGCACAGGATAGAGCAGGGTTTAGGGCTGTTGTACATAGGGTGGCTATGAGTTGCAAGTGATTCCATGGCATATAACAACAAGAATAAGGGTTGAAATAATGTCATATGAGAAGTTGTAAGTGCACACCTACCAATGTATATTACCAGACATAAGGTGTCGTTTCCCCTTAGTTCCATGATTTAAACTAGATAAAGAGTCTGCTTGTTATTGTTGTTGCTGTTGTTGTTGATAAGTGCCATCCAGTAAAATAGGACTCATAGCAACTGTATTCTGAGCCAACCTGACTATCTCTGATATCCTTGAGTTCATTGTTAAGAGTCACTGGGTATATCCATCGTGATGAGAGTCTTCCTCTCTTTATCTGACCTTCCACCTCTCCAAGCATGATGTCTTTTTTCCAAGGACTCGGCCTTCCTAACAATATGCCCAAAGTGAAACAAAGTTTTACCGTCCTTGGCTCAAAGGAGCACCCTAACTTCACTTCCTCTAAGACTTGTTTGTTCTTTTCTCAGTCCATGGAATATTCACTCTTCTCCAACACACAATTCAAAGGCATCTATTCTTCTATCATCCTTTTTTTCATTGTCCAACTTTCAGATGTATATTAAGCAACTGAAAATGAAAAGTCTGCGGTTAGGGAACTCTCTAAAGTACTCAAGAGCAAAGGTGCCTCTCTGGAGTCTAAGGTGCCCTGGATACAGGCCATGGTTTTTGCAATCACTTGTTATGCATCAGAGAGTTGGACAATGACTAGGGAGGATAGAAGGAGAATTGACGCCTTTGAGCTGTGGTGCTGGAGAAGAGTATTGAATCTGCACTTGGATCTGGCATGCCTTAATCTTTAAACTAATAGAGCAGGATTAAGTAGCATACTTATTGCTAGAGAGAAAGTGGATGTGAGAAATAAGAATGTGACCCAAATAGAACCACATGTTTGGGGGGAAAATGAAGATTTTTAAATTAAAAGAGAAGGAGGGGATGCTCTTTTCAGAGAAAGGGAAAGATACTACATTTAGTAAATAAACCCCCCTGTCATCAAGTTAATGCTGAATCATAGCAATCTTGTAGGACAGAGTTGTACTTCTCATAAGGTTTTCAAGGCTGTAAATCTTTTCCTAAGAGCTGCATGTGCTTTTATCCACAGTACCACTAGGGTTCCTATGGCTACAGTTTTTAATGTATCTTTGACCTCTCTGTCTTTCATTCCCTTCCCCTCCTTTCCTCCCAGCCTCTTTCAACATCAAATAATCTCTGGTGTCATAGTGGGTAAGGAGTTGCTCTGTCAACCCAAAAGCATGAGGTTGAAATCCACCAGTTGCTCCATGCAAGAAAGATGAACAATCTCCTCCTGTGAAATTTACCAACTCTGAAAACACACTTTGACCCTCACTGAGCATCCTCTAGGAGGTGGTTCTGGCTCAAAGGCTAAGGATTTGAGTTGAGTTTGAAGGTGTTTTCTCAACAGTGTCTCTGTATTTGTTTCCTATAGCTACTGTAACAAGTCAATGGGCTCATCCCAATTCTAGCTCAGGTAGCAGCCAAGTACGTAACCACTGCACCATAAAGACTCCTATCACCTAATTAGCCACCTCAAATGCATCTTCAGCTTTAACTCCCCTTTGCACTATATCACAGGTTCCAAAGAGTAAGACACGGACATGTTTACGAGAGGCGGGAAGCAGTGATGTTATTTTGCCTCTCACAGTTTTCATTTTCATAAAAACACCAGAGCTTAAATAATTGATTCTCAAATTAGGACACATGTTTGCAAGGGGGGAAAAGGACAAAACAAACAAACAAAAACACCCTGATGTCTGGGATCCATTCCCAGATATTATGGCTTAATTGGCTTAGAATCCGTTACACATTCAGTTGATTAGATCAGAGTTAAGCATCTCAGCCAAGCTTTGCTAATCAGCAAACATCCCTGGGGATTTAGCATAGGGAGGGGTGAATTGGTAACACTGGGTGTCTGGAGCTTTAACAATTTAAGTGCTGTGGGGTTAGGAGAAGCAGATAAAATGTCTGGGTGGGGAGAAGAATGGAAGAAAAGGGAAAGAGTAGAAGAAAAAAACAGTTTCCGTTTGAATTCTCCATGATTATCAGCATCTTGGTTTCTATGTGGAACTACTGTATCCTCCTTAGAAAGTCTCTCAAGTTGGTTTCTTACATAAACCCTGTTGTAGTTAGGAACCATTAATTTGATTTCCATTCATAAAAACCTTCTTTAACAAAGAAAAATGTCCCCCATAGGATTTTTCTTGGCTTTCATTTTCACAGGAACAGATTTCCAGATGTTTATTCTGTAGGTGGTTTCAAACTGTCGCCCTTTCCATTAACATCCAAATGCTTAATCACTGAGCCTAATTTTATTCCAGTTGTTGTTGTTAGGTGCCGTTGAGTTGAATAGCATTCATATGGACCCTATGAACAACAAACGTAAATAAGCCCTGTGCTATCTTTGCCATCCTCACAATCTCTATTATGGCAGTTACTATGTCAATCCATCTAGTTGAGGATTTTTTTCTCTTTCATCGACCCTCCACCTGTCCAAGCATCATGTCCTTTTTCAAGGAATAGCCTCCTCTAGCAACATGTCCAAAGGATGTATTACAAAGCTCTATCATTTTTGCCTCCAAGGAGCATTCTGACTCTACTTTCTCTGTAATTTAACAACTAGAGAAACTTGAAATTCTAGGTCTTCAGTCCATTTCGCCAACACCCTCATTAGCAGTGTTCTCTGATTCTTCAACTTCTCCTTCTTCTTAATAGATATTCAAGGACTTGGAAGGGGAATCAAATATTATCTCAGTCTTATTCAGTAGTCCAGTCTCCCTAAGACACATCAGTGAGGCATAGATCCAATTCTCTACTTAACTGATGTCAAGCCAAATTAAATCACCCTCTTGATCTTCAACTCTAAGGTTACTATGTTATGTTGCTATTTCTGTTTCTTGTAATTATCTGTCTCTCTATGTGTATGTGTGTGTGTGTATATAGTTGTTATGTGCTGTCGAGTCACCTGAGATATCTATATAGATATATATATTTCATCAATAATCTCACCTAAATATGATCTCACAACATAATTTCTCAATCTCTAGTTTCTCTCAAATCAGACCAACCCTTCTCTATTTTACATTTTACATTTTTATACTTTTCATTTTAAATATATAAATATAAAGAAGGCTCTTTATTGCTTATAAACATTTCATGGTTTTCACCCATCTTATCACAAAAAATTAAATCTTCTATTATCTGGCTTTAGTGTAACATTTGCAAACTCATTCCTCTAACCAAATACACCCTAAGCTACTTTATTCACCTACCTTATTCTTTCATAGTGCCAGAACTTCCCTATTCTCTGTGTCTGGAAAATGCCAATATATTCATAGAGACACAATTCAAAAGAAACACTCTATCCAAGTTCTTTGTTATGTCCTTCCTGGAAAAACAAGTTGCTGTTGTTGTTAGGTGCTGTTGAGTCAAGTGCTGTTGAGTCAAGTATGACTCATAGTGACCCTGTGAACAACAGAGGTGAATCCTGTCCTATCCTGTGCCATCTGCATCATATCTGACATATTTGAGAAAATTGGTTATCCTTAATGACTAAGGCATGCCTGATCCAAGTCAGTCTTTTCAATAACTTTCTAAGCATCTGAAAATTGAGCAACTGATAAGGATGATAAAAGAATCCATCCCTTCATATTGTGAGGCTAGAGAAGAGTACTGAATATACCATGAACTGCCAAAAGAACAAATAAGTCTATGTGTCTTGGGGGAAGTGGAATCAAGTTGCTCCTTGGAGACAAGGATGCTGAAGCTTCCTCTCACATACTTGGGGCATATTGTCAGCAGGGGCCAGTCTTTGGAAAAAGCCATCATGCTTGGACAAATGGAGAGTTGGCAGAAGAGAGGAAGACCTTCAACAAGATGGATTGACACAGTTACTATAACAAGGGGCTCAAGTTTATCAGAAATGATGAGGATGGCACAGGATAGGGCAAAGTTCAGACCTATTGTACATAGGGTCAACAACAACTCAAAGGCACCTACCAGTCTCCCTCCCCTGTCATCTCAGTACTTGTATCCTCCTCTTGTGCCTTCATGCATTTACCCTTGAATTTTCCTGTGAACTTTACCCTTAAATTTTCCTGTGGACTGAGAGTATTTTGAGGTCAGGGGCCATGTAGTTCTAGCACTAATAAAAACTCTTACACATACCAAACTATAAGAAAATATTTTTAAAAATAAAAATAAGAAGAAATAGAGATTAGGAAGAGGGAGATTGTATTCTATGCTTACAACTTGCCAATTCATTTTTGAATCTTGTGTTACTGATACTTTCACTTATCACTTCCACAACTTTCAATCCAACAATTGATTCCCAACACTCAAATGTTAATAAAGGGTCTATGATGACCTAGTCAATAGGGAGTTTCACTGCTTACTCAAAGGCCATACCTGTCTAGTGATTCGAATACACCAGTGGCTTGCCAAAAGTAACATGAGCAATCTCTTTACAGATGACACACAACCTCAGAAATATACTGGAAGATTGCTGTGAATAAGAATAAACTGGATGGAAGTGAGTTCAAAATATAAAGAATTCTCTCAAACATTCATGTCTAGAAATTTTGGAGAGGTACGTCCTCCAAAGTTTGAAACCCTACTCTGAAAAACCCTTTCCTTTAGAACTTCCCATCACTTATGTGTTCATATCCATACTGATTATGTGATTTTGCCTTTCCTCATTTTGTCATCCCAGTCCATAAAAGACTGAGAGCTTCTTGTTTAAACCAATTAGGACTTAGTGGGTGGGCCTTTATGATTAAAAGTTGGCTGGGCCTTAGGGCCTGATGTGATGCCTGATTTGCTATTAGAGGTACAAACTAAATGGTCAATTTGTTGTATTTGGTATAGCACTTGTCTGTCAGCTTGCTGTACTATCATAACTTGTGGCTTGCTGTGATACTGAAAGCTATGCTACCAGTATGTCAAATGCTGGACAGGTTTTAGTAGTGCTTCCAGGTTAAGGAAGACTGGGAAGCAGGATTGGCCATTCACTTCTTAACACATTACCACACACTTTTAAATTGAGACCGTGCTTAGAAACACATTTTTTTTTGCTGTCATTTGTGGCAACGCGTTAAATAACAGGTATCTGAAAACCCTAATTGATCCCTTTGAACTGTGGTGTTGGAGAATATTGAATATCTCATGGATTTCCAAAAGAACAAACCTGTATGTATTGGAGAAAGTGCAGCCAAAGTGCTCCTTGGAGGCAAAATTTTGCCTCACATACTTTGGGCATATTGCCAGGAGAGGCTATTCCTTGGAATGATGTTTGGAAAGGTAGAGGGTTGGTGAAGGAGAAATTCCTTAACCAGATGAATTGACCCAGTGACTGCTGCAATGGGGTATAGTGTGTCAGGAAGTATGAGGATGGCACAGGATACGACAGGGTTCAGATCTGTTGTTCATAGGGTTGCTACAAGTTATACTCAACTTGACAGCACATAACAATAACAACAATTATTTTTGTCATACACCTCTACATATTTACATTTTTAATTCTTATATGATTGATTAGCTGAAAACAAAAAAATAGAGCTTTAGTTTTCCTCTTCCTTTTTTATATTCTTAAATCTTGGCACCCACCCATGTATGAATATAGATTATATGATATGTCTTGAAAGTATTTTAAAGAATTGAAATAATGCAGAGTGTATTTTTCAAGTGCAATGAAATTAAATCAGAAATCAGTATAATATTGTGGGGAAAGGCTATGCATATATTTGGAAAATAAATATTTTAAAAATAAATTATTTTATTACAGAGGAATTCTGATCAAAAGAGGAGAAGTAAAGAATATAATTTAAAATTCTCACATAATACAAACTTTCTTAAGCTATGGAGAATGAATGAGCCCCTGAAACTATGACCTTGAGAGTATTTTTAAACTTTAAGCAAAAAAAATATGATAGAGTATTATGGTTATCACAAGAGTCCGGAATGAAGCTTGCCTAGTAGAGTGTACTCGGGCGGGGGGCGGGTTGTATACCAATGAAGGAATTTTTCTTTTACTTTTCAAAGAGAATAGGAACTTGTGGGGGAGGGGTGGGCAGGGAGAGAAGTGCAACAATGAATGAATGGAAATCTAAAATATTTGTAAATATTCATTAACATTAGTACAAAAAAAATTCCCTGAAGTCCTCTTAAAAGTAAACAGTACTTTAGCTTAACTAGTAAAGAACTATATAAGTATTGCGCTCTTTTAAGATCTATGTACATGTGATCAAATTGACAACAGTAAATAAAAGAATAGATAATTTAAGAGGCAGTTGTTGTTGTTGTTGTTGTTACGTGCCGTAGAGTCGCTTGCGACTCTTAGCAACCCTATGTACAACAGCCCTAAACCCTGCTCTATCCTGCGCCAACCGCAACGCCTCTGACACACCCATCCCGATTACCCCAGTCACCGAATCAATCCATCTCATAGAGGGTCTTCCCCTCCTGCGTTGTCCCTCAACCCTCCCAAG
>NW_006400343.1:31795-36425 GCF_000299155.1 Elephantulus edwardii | reverse complement strand
TCTTAAGTTTAGTTGTACTGTCTCCAAGGGAAGTTGACGCGTCCTGTAGAACTCTTGTGTAGATTATGTTTTCCTTTCTGTTTCTGCCGGGTTTTGCTGGGTCTGACCTGGAAGACGCCTCCTTTTGCTGTTATCCGAGGTGACCTTGCCCAGTGACGCCTCCTCCCTCCCTCTCTGGCCGGGTTAGAGTTAGAAATAATTAGAAAATAAGTTATCTAAGAGGGGAGCAGAGGGGTGAGCAGGGGTCGGGGGATTAATCATAGGGTGCCACAATTTGATGGGTAGAGGGAAGGGTGGGTTAAGAAAATGGGAAACATCCAGTGTGAAAAACAATGTATGTGAACTTTGTAAATAAACCAGTATAAAATGAAAAATTTATATTAAAAATACTTTTATTCATAATAACATTGTTGTTGTTTGATGCTGTCAAGTTGTAGACGACTCATAGCGACCCTATGAACGAACAGCCTGAGCACTGTTCGTACATAGAGTTTCCGGAAGCAAGCCATTTCAGAAGTGGATGCCGCTCCTGCTTCTAGGCTTGATTTCGTCGGGAAGCTCCAGCCACTGTCCACCATGGGTATCCATTACCATGACTGGCACATCACTGTCACAGTCAGAAATAAATATAATAAAAGGCATACAGTATCTCCTTTAGGATAAATTAATGAAATAAAATTACGCCCATCAATTGAAAGAATATAGTTGACATGTCACTTCTCTCAATGATGATAATTAGGAAAAAACACACTTCTGATCATCACCCTATCAGATTTTTACAAAGAAAATAGAAAAACTACTATAAAGAAAAATAAAGGCATATGGCATATAGACACGCAAAGGAGGAATCTAAATAATCCAAAATAATTTTTTCAATACTTTTAATGAACATTTACAGAGATTCAAAATATTTTTTATAAAAGGATAAATTTGGAGGACAGTAATTCACTTTAAAGCCCACTGTAATGTTAATAATCAAGATAGTGTGGCAACAAGTATATAAATAGAATTGAACAGAGAGCCAAAAAAATTCCACTTCAAAAGACACTTATATAATGATTTATTTTTCAACAAAGTGGTAAAAGCAACTCACTCACACTACTACAAAATTAACTTGAGATGGGACTTAGACCTACATGTATAAAGTAAAACTATAAATTTTTGTATAGAAATTTGGGGGCATATCTTCAGAACTTAAGGATAGGCAAAGGTTTCATGGAACAAAGTAATAACTATAAAATAAAAATAATGATAAATTATACTTTGTAAAAAATTAAAACTTCTCATTGAAAGACATGATTAAGCAAATTAATAAGTTACCAACAGACTCACAAAACTTAAATCTGGCAAAGGATTGATATCAATATAGAAACTGAATTCCTGATATTGGACAATAAAAAGAAAAATCAACTTAAAAATGGACCCCATAATTGAGTAGATCCCTCATAAAGGAAGAGAGAAATATGTTCAACATTACTAGTAATCAGGGAGATACAAATTAATACTATAATCAGCTACCACAACACACTCAACAGATTGACTAAAATAGAAAAAGACATTGAATGTCAATGTGGTTATAGAACCACTGAAGCATTCACACTGGTGATGGTGAAACATCTTACATTTACTTTGGAGAACTAGCTGACAGTTTCTTCTAACACTAGACATTCATCTAGTCTATTACCATGTGTTTACTCTATTCCATGGCATTTACTCACAGGAAAAATATGCAAAAAAATTATTTGTTTGAGAACGTTCATAGCAGCTTTATTCATAACACCCAAACTGGAAGTCCCACATTTATCAGTTCTAAAACAATGGATAAGCAAGCTAATTTATTTTTGTTTTTTGTTGTTGTTGATTGCCTTGAGTCAGCAAGATTCATAGTGACTCTATGAACAAAAGGCCTGAAGCCTTTCTATAACTATTGTCATTTATCCAAGTTCATAGAGTTTCCAGAGGCATGTTGTTTAGGAAGTTGATGCTGCTAATGAAATACAGAAATAGCAATGTTGATGAACTAGAAAAGAACTTATGCTGATGAGACACAAACATATTTGTACACCGATGTTCATAGCAGCATCATTCACAACCACAAGACAATGGAAATAGCCCAAATGTCCAACAATAAATAGAAGGATTGAGAAATGGTGGTTCATTCACATGATGGAATATTATGCAACATTCAGAAGCAACAATTTTGAAAAATACCACATAACATAGGAGAGACTGGAGAGCATGAAGATGAGTGATGGAACTCAGTCTCATAAGGACAAATACTGCATTATTGTAAAAATAGATGGATAACTAGTACAATCTGTATGAAGGTCCAAGGGGAAAAGGGGACTGAGTGTGGGCAGGGAGAAATCACATTTGGTGGGCATAGGGAAGCAGTGAAGGAAATGGGAAAGATCCAGTGGGGACCTGAAAAGATGGAGTAAAGGTGGGCATAGATCAATGGTGATTAATTTTATAAGATGCGGTGTATGGGGAATGATTGTGTGAAATACAATGTGAATGAAGGAATGTGTGAAACAAAATATGTAAGAATATTGTATGCAAGTGAATATAAAATAATTTTTTAAAAAGTAAAAAAGTATTCTGAATGAATGAATTCTTATATGAATTTCTAGAGCAGACACTGGGAAAAAATGGACAATCTCCTCCAGTGTAATTTACAGCCTCCAAAAACCACCTGGAAGGTCAGTTATGAGTCAGTACTGATTCAACAGCAGCAGGTTCAGTGTTGTTCATGTTGGGCAAGGAAGAGAATGATATTTGCATGTGGGGTGGAAAAGTTTAGGGAAAGAGGGGTGTGGAAACAGGAGATAACCTTCTAGAGTGAAAATATTCTGGTTGTAAATATTTATGCATTTGTGGAAACTCATCATATGTTGCCTAAACATTTTTACATTGTAATGTATATAAATTTTTCCTCAAAAGAGAAAATAATATAAACAGATATTGAACTCTAGTTAAGTCTAATGCTTTTAGGGCAAACAGTGATGTATCTAATCTAATTTTAAACAAACTTACCACAAATAATTGAAACTACTTGGTGGTAAGGAGTTGCACTGCCAACCCAAAGGCAAGTGGTTAGAGTTATCAAGTGCTTCATGGGGAAAAGATGGTCAGTCTCCCTCTTTTGCAGTTGACTGCCTCTGAAAATCTGCTGGAGGATCTGCTATGAGTAGGTTTGGACTTAATGGTACACAACAACTACAAATGGAAAGATAAAAAAAAGATTAAATAAATGAATTAACATGGAACAAATGGATACAAAGGGAGAGAAAAACAGAAAAGTGACTTTGATAAAGACACTGAAAAACCAAAAAATCCCAAACTCACTGCCGTCAGTTTGATTGCTTTAGGAGAAAGTAGAGTATCATCCTTCCACTAAGCGGCTGGTAGGTTGGAACGATGAACTTTTCGGTTAGTAGTCAAAGTTTAATGTCAGTTACAGAATCTAGGTGGTGAGTGCTTACTGTACAATTCTTTAAACTTTTCTATATGTTTAAAATCAATAACCAATTAGGATTTGATGAGACATTGTAACAAATTACATTAATAAATTATAATTAATGTTATAGAATGTGTACATAACCTTTTAAGTAAGCTCTCCTTACATTCCAAAAATGCTCACTTATTTTACATTATTATAATTAAGCAATACAGAAATTCTTGGTATCGTGGATACAATCTCCTGCCCCTAAATCTGAAATCCAATAGAGTGTTTGCATCTAACTCGCTTGCAGTGACCAAAGTATTATTTGAAAAGTTTGAATTTTAATTCAAATGCATAATACAAGTGAGATTTTTGTGGTTAGATTTCTCAGTACTTTAAAGGATAACTTGTCATATTTGGGAACAAAAGAATACTTAGTTGCCTCTAAGAGAAAATAAATATTCTTTATTTTAATATATTACTCCATTCCTTTTAAATAATTTACTATTTTTATTTAAAATTAATATTGCAAGAATTTTGTAAAATATCTTCAAAAAAGCTTTGAAAATTTTAAATCATAAATTTTAAATGTTATGTTGTGATAAAATATTACAAGCTCTTAGTCTAATGAAATATATTAAGAGTATGTTTATTTGGGGAGTTCTTGTTGACAGCTATTGAAGTGTACTATTCTCACATTCCTTCAAGAAAGAAAACTGCAGCAAGATCTGGTGGCCTTGTGGCAAGAAACTTCACTGCAATTCCAAAGGTGCATGGTTCAAATCCACCAGATGTTCTGCTGGAGAAGGAGGGATAATCTCCTCCTGTACCAGTCAGATCCAATTTGACGGTACACGCACAAAAAAACAATAAAATGAAATAATTTTTTACAAAAGAAAGAAAACTGCATTTCATATGGTTATTCCCATATATTGCATTTTATAAAATCAATCATCATGGATCTATGCCCACTAATGATCATACGAAACACAATGTGAATGAAGGAATACTGAAAATACAATGTATATGAATGAAACACAAAGAATGTATACAATTTTGTATGCAAAACAATATACAATTTTAATGGAGAGAGAGAGAGAGAGAAAAGGAAGGAAGGAAGGAAGGAAAGAAGGGAGGGAGGGAGGGGAGAGAGAGAAGGAAAGAAAGAAAGAAAGAAAGAAAGAA
>NW_006400343.1:26986-31695 GCF_000299155.1 Elephantulus edwardii | reverse complement strand
AGAAAGAAAGAAAGAAAGAAAGAAAGAAAGAAAGAAAGAAAGAAAGAAAGAAAGAAAGAAAGAAAGAAAGAAAGAAAGAAAGAAAGAAAAAGAAAAGAAAAGAAAAGAAAAGAAAAGAAAAGAAAAAAGAAAAGAAAAGAAAGAAAGAAGAAGAGAGAGAATGATTGCTCTGTTACAGGGAATACTGTTCGCTGGCTGGTACTCTCTAGCTCCAGAATTTTCAAGGCAAACCTTAACTTTTGAGCAGAAGCCATGTACACTTCCCAACAACATCCACCTAGTAATTAAACACAGTGTGATACTAGCATTTGATCATTTCTACTCAATAAAGAACTCCCCTAAAGAGCTCTAGTGGATAAGGAGTTGCTCTATCAACCCAGTTGCATGAAGTGTGTATCTGCCACCTTCTCCACAGGAGAAAAGTGGGCAATCTCCTCTCATGTGATTTGCAGCCTCTGAAAATCTGCTAGAGGGTCACCAATGAGTCATTTCTGACTCGAAAGCAATGAGTTTGAGTTTAATCTAAAGAGCAATCTCTGCAGTTCCCTTAGATTTGTTGTTAGTTAGGTGCCATTGAGTATTATGTACTAAGACTTTAGCAGATCTGGCTTATGATTGGAGGTTTACCTTAGCAATTACCTTCCCACCTACTTTCCTTATATAGCTATCAAATCAATATTTCAGATTTAAGGCATTCACTGCCCAATCCTACCTTTCACAAACATTACTTCCCTATCCTCCCCAGATTATATCAATGTCTACTTCCTGGAGACCTCACACAGGCACAACTGTTAAAGCCCAAAACTTGTTGAATTTGGACTACCTTCTTGATGGTTAAACAGTAGCCAGTTGTTGGGGCAGGATAATATCAATATTGTTCATATTGGGGTAAAACAAAAAATAGCGCAAACATAAACTGTGTTTCTGCATGTTATTTTATCCTCAAAGATAATTGTTTCATCTATGATTAGACAGCATGGACGCTACACAAAACGTGTCTGCAGACTCTGGGAACGTTCCCAGGGTGAAATTGCCTGTCGCAGAGAAGGCAAGGTGCCATCTTTTTGCTGACCAGGAAGCACCCGGAACCTCAGTGTTCTGTGCTTTTTTTGACCAGTCCTCCATGACAGGCTAAATCAGGTCACCTAAGGTCAGCTGATATCAGCCTCCCAGGAGAGTCTTCTTTAGTCTCACCAGCTTTCTTTTACAAGGACAAACCCTCATATGTGGCCTGGAAGTCCACATCGAGGTGCTCTAAATACTCCAATGATCATCTCTCTGCAGCCAAGGACAGAGTCCATATTATTTAGGGTAAAACAATAATATTTACCCCAGAGTGCCCCTAAAAAAGAGATTTCTCTTTTCATATTAAAATCTACTGTTTTAAATTTAAGACATTGGATTGACTCTTAGAATTGGCCACTTTGAATCAGATAATCATATTATAATGTAATGTGCAAGGAGCTGAAGTCCAAAAATCAAAAGGGTCAAACTAGCTTGGCATTTATTTCTTAAGTTAAAGAAAGTAAAAAACAAATTAAAACTATGAGTTGCAATACTTAAGGATGCTATGGGTAGAATATTGAGTGAAGATGGGAATATTTCTTCATGCCATCTGAATGCCTTCTTTGGTGAAGTGTCTGTTCATATCCTGTGCCCATTTTTCAGTTGGGTTATTTACATTTATTTTGGTGTGGTTCTCGAGTATTTTATTAAATTCTAGATATAAGCCCCTTGTCTGACATGTCATTACCAAATAGTTTTTTCCCAATCTGTGGCTTCCCTTTTTACCCTGCTGGAGAAGTTTTTGGATGTGCATAAGGACAACCTTGCTTGCTGAAACTGAGGAGGACTTGAAGCGCTTACTGCAGAGGGTCAAGGACTGCAGCCTTCAATGTAGATTGAGGCTCAATATCAAGAAGACAAAGATTCTCACCACTGGACCAATTAGCAGCATCAGGATGGATGGTGAAGAGATTGAGATTGTTCACAGCTTTAATTGGTTGGCTCCACGGTCAACACTCTAGGCACCAATAGCCAGGAAATTAAAAGACGTATTGCGATGGAAAAGTCTGTTAGGGACCTCTCCATTGGTGTCACTCTGGAGACTATGGTGCATCTGATACAGGCCATGGTCTTTGCAATCACTTGGTATGTGTCAGAGAGTTGGACAATGACTAGGGAGGATAGAAGGAGAATTGATGCCTTTGAGCTGTGGTGCTGGAGAAGACTATAGAATATACCACGCACTGCTAAGAAAATGAACAGGTTAGTCCTGTAGTGGGTTAAACCAGGCTTCTCCTTGGAAGCAAGGATTCTGAAGCTTCGCCTGACATACCTTGGACATGTTGCAAAGAGGGACCAGTTCTTGGAGAGGGTCGTCATGCTTGGGAGGGTAGAGGGACAGCGCAGGAGAGGGAGACCCTCTATCAGGTGGATTGATTCAGTCACTGGGGTAATTGGGGTGAGTGTGTCAGAGATGGTGCGATTGGCACAGGACAGAGCAGGGTTTAGGGATGTTGTACATAGAGTGACTATGAGTTGCAAGCAACTCGATGGCACATAACAACAACATAACAAATGGATTTGATTCTTAGAAGGTCCCGTTCATCTATTTTATTCTCTCCTGGTGGTAGATTTTCCAGGATGCTTGGAAGACTGTTTCTGTTGTGAATTAGGACTTCATGAAAAAATGTTCAAAATCCCTAGCTCTAAGAAAGATGCAAATCAAAACAACTATGTGATATTACCTCACCCCAAAAAGAATAGCAAAATTTAACAGAACAGCAAACAACAAATGCTGGTGAGGTTGTGGAGAAACTGGAACCCTTATTCACTGTTGGTGGGAGTGTAAAATGGTGCAACCACTGTGGAAGGCTGTATAGTGCTTTCTGAAAAGGTTGTAAATAGAAATAACATTTGAGCCAGCAATTCCACTTCTGGCAATTTACCCTAAATAAACCATAATCGCCACCCAAGCAGATATATGCACACCCATGTTTATTGCAGCTTTGTTCGCAATAGCAAAGAGCTGGAAACAACCCAAGTGCCCATCAACAAATGAATGGATAGAGAAGCGCGGGTATATTCACACAATGGAATACTATGCAGCACTGAAAAACAAGGAACTCATGAAATATTATGCAAAGTGGATGACCCTAGAGGACATTATGCTGAGTGAAATATCTCAGTCACAAAAGGACAAATATTGCATAGAGCCACTATTGTAAAACAGGACTGACATTGGGGTTGAGGGAAGACAGAGGAGAAAGGGAGGAATGATGTATACTGCATTGCAACAGATAAGGGAGAGAACTGTTTAAAAGGGATATACGATTAGGTATTATTCTCATGACAGGAGTCCAGAATGATGGCTACACAGTGCAGTGGACTTGGGGGGAGGGATTGCATAGCAATGAAAATGTTTTACTTATCAGGGAGAAAAGTGAACTGGGGGAGGTGGTGGGCAGGGAGAAAAGTGCAACAATGAATGACTGGAAACCTTAAGTCTCTATAAACTTTTATTAAAGTTAATGGGGGAAAAAAGAAGATGGAAAGAGTATACAGAGTCACTGTACCAAAAAGAATTGGCTGACACAGAATAATTTCATGAAAGAACATACAATTAAGAGGCAATGGTGATGAAGGAGAAAACTCAAGGTACTCTGGAGGTCTTTGCAAAAATATAAGACCCCAGGAATTGATGGAATACTAATTGGCTACCCTGGATGTGCTCACCAGGTTATGCCAAGAAGTCTGGAGGACAACCACTGGGCCAATTGACTGGAAGAGATCCACATTTATTCCCATTTCAAGAAATGGTGACTGGACAGAGTGTGGAAATTACCAAACAATATCACTAATATCACACTCAAGCAAAATCTTACCAAATATTATAAAAAAACTACTGGAACAGTACATTGACAGAGAACTATAAGAAATACAAGCTGGGCTTTGAAGAGGTCATGGCACTAGAGACATTATTGCCAATATCAGATGGATCTTGGCAGAAAGCAAAGGCATTTGACTGTGTGGATCACAATAAATTGTGGTTAAACTTGAGGAGAATTGGAATTCCAGAACACATGATTATGCTCATGTGAAACCTATACTCAGACCAGGAAGCTGTCCTCAGAGCAGAGGAGGAAACACTGCATGGTTCAATCTATATGCAGAAGAGAGTGTCCAGAAGGCTAGGCTTTATGAGGAGGAATGTGGCATCAGGATTGGAGGAGGTTTCAGCAACAACTTTTGTTATGCAGATGACACAATCTTGCTTGCTGAAACTGAGGAGGACCTGACGTGCTTGCTGCAGAAGGTCAAGGACTGTAGTCTTCAATATGGATTGGAGCGCAACATCAAGAAGACAAAGATTCTCACCACTGGGCCAAGTGGCAGCATCATGATAGATGTAGAAGACATTGAGTTTGCTAACAATTACAGGTTGCCTGGCTTCACAACCAACACTCTTGGCACCAGCAGTCAGGAAATAAGAAGACAAATTGCACTGGAAAAATCTGGTGTCAGGGACCTCTCCAGAGTGCTGAGAAGCAACAATGTCAGTGTAGAGACTGTTGTTGTTGTTATGTGCCGTTGAGTCGTTTGCGACTCATAGCGAACCTATGCACAACAGCCCTAAACCCTGCTCTATCCTGCGCCAACCGCAACGCCTCTGACACACCCATCCCGATTATCCCAGTCACAGAATC
>NW_006400343.1:25420-26576 GCF_000299155.1 Elephantulus edwardii | reverse complement strand
CCCTAACAGCAGACTTTCCCATCGCGATACGCTTTTTGATTTCCTGACTGAGACTAAGGTGCGCCTAATCCAGGCCATGGTCTTTGCAATTACTTACGATGCATCAGAGAGCTGGACAATGACTAAGGATGACAGAAGATGCCTTTGAGTTGTGGTGCTGGGGAAGAGTCTTGAATAAACCATGGACTGCCAGGAAAACAAATCGGTCTGTCTTTGAGAGGGTAAAACTAAGTTTCTCCTTGGAGGCTGGCATTTTGAAGTTCTATCTCACATACCTTGGGCCCGTGACCAGAAGGGACTGATTCTTGGAAAAGGACATCATTCTCGGAAGGGTGGAGTGAGAGTGCGGGAGAGGAAGATCCCGGATGAGATGGCTGGATACAGTAGCTGGGGCAACAAGGTTCAGTGTGTTGGAGTCAGTGAGACTGGCTCAAGATAGGGCAGGCTCCAGAGATGTTGTACATAGGGTTGCTATGAGTCAAAGGTGACTCAGTTAATACATAACAACATTATCTACTACAGAGGAAATGAAATGTGTTGCACTCATAGTCTAAAAGACTGTTGTAAGAGCTGAAATGAAATGGTGTGAATGATAGAATAATGTCCATACACATACAAGGAAGACTTGTTAATATATCTGTTGTTCAAATATGTACACCAACAACTAAAGCCAAAGATGAAGAAATTCAGAGATTCTACCAACTTTTGCAGTCTGAAATTGACAAAGTATGTAGTTAAAATGCGTTAATAATAATTGGTGACTGGAATGAAAAAGTATGAACAAAGAAGAAGAAATAGTAGTTAGAAATTATGGAATTGGGCACCGAAATTGGGCTGGAGATTGAGTGACCAAACTTTGTAATTCAATAATTTATTCATCACAAATACCCTTTTTAAGAAATACACATGTGGTGAGAGTCAGCGCCCAGAGCCATCAGGGGCTTTAAGCTCGTTGCCCACTGCTGTGGTGTGGACAGCTGAAACCCAGGCCCGGACAGGCACCTGGGGGAACCCAGACTCTACTTCATGCTCTGCTGGAGAAGGAGGGGCAGTCTCCTGTACCAGTCAGATCCAATTTGACTATACACACACACACTTTTTCTTCTTCTCTTTTTAAAAAAGACTACTTCAGCCATCGCGGCCCTCTGCCCGGGGC
>NW_006400343.1:11604-24449 GCF_000299155.1 Elephantulus edwardii | reverse complement strand
TGTACCCCCAATATGTTTTTCCCAATAAAAAAATATTTTTTTAAAAAAAAAAGAAAGACACATGGTGGCTATACATATGAACTTCACAAGAATCAGATTAACTGTTGTTTTTGTTGTTAGGTGCCCTTGAGTTGAGTTGAACTTAGCAACCCTATGAACAACAGGTCTAAACCCTATCCTATCCTGTGCCATCCTCATCATCTCTGACACACATGAGCTCAAAGCGGCAATCACTATGTCAATTGATCTTGTTGAGGATCTTCCTCTCTTTCACTGACTTTTCCAAGCATGATGTCCCTTTTCAAGGAATAGCCTCTCCTAGCAAGCAACATGCTAGAAATGTGAGACAAAGAATGTGAGACAAAGCTGTGCCATCCTGCAATTTTTCCAAGACATATATGTTTATACTTTTGGCAGTTCATAAGATATTCAGTGCTATTCTCCAACACCACAACTAAAAGGCTTCAATTCTTCTATACCTCTCAGATGCATAGCAAGTGATTGAAAAGACCAGGTCCTGAATCATTGAATTACAAAGTTTGGTCACTCAATCTCCGGCCCAATTTCTGTGCTCAGTTCCATAATTTCTAACTACTATTTCTTCTTCTTTGTTCATATTTTTTCATTCCAGTCACCAATTATTATTAATGCATTTTAACTGCATGCTTTGTCAATTTCAGATTGCAAAAGTTGGTTAAACCAGGTGGTTCCTTGGAGGCAAGGATTCTGAGGCTCCGTCTAACATACTTTGGACATATTGTAAGGAGGGACCGGTCCTTAAAGAGGGACATCATGCGTGGTAGGGTGGAGGGAAAGCACAGGAGGGGAATGCCCTCTATGAGGTGGACTGGTTCAGTGACCGGGGTAATCTGGATGGGTGTGTCGGAGACAGTACGACTGGCACAGGACAGAGCAGGGTTTAGGGCTGTTGTACATAGGGTCGCTATGAGTTGCAAGCAACTCGACGGCGCATAACAACAACAACAACAACATACATACATACATAGACCAAGAAACTCTTGTCCAAACAGAGCAAGGGAACACTGCATGGATTCAGTCTGTACGCTGAGCAAGTCATTTGAGGAGCTGTACTCTATGAAGAAGAATATAGCATCATCATTGGAGGAAGACTCATTAACAACGTGTATTATGCAGATGACAGAACCTTGCTTGTTGAAAATGAGGAGGATTTGAGGCAGAAAATCAAGCTTCCAATATGAGTTCCATCTCAACTTAAAGAAAACAAAAATTTTCACCACTGGGCCGATAGTCAATATAGAGGGAGAAATTTCAAAATTATCAACAATTTCATCTTACTTGGATCCACAATCAACATCCTTGGTCCTGGCAGTCAGGAAATCAGGAGATACACAGCATTGGGAAAATCTACTGTCAAAGACCTCTCCAAAGTCCTGAAGAGAAGTAATGTCACTTTAAAGATTAAGGTGTACCTGACTCAAGTCATGGTCTTTCCAATCACCTGCCATACATTTGAGAGCTGGACAATGAATAATGATGTTGGGGGGGGGTGTCAATGTTTTGGTTTCTTTTATTAACTCATAATTGTCCTCTTGTTTGTTGAAGCAGTAAGTCAGATAACACTTGCCACAGTAATGTCTATTTAAGTGGCTGGCCATAAAAACTCCCACACAACATTCATCTGAAGGACACTCCTGACAGAGGTGACTAATTTTGCCATTCTCATCTATCTTATATTATTTCAGAAAATCCAGTTTAACTTTCACTCTCCTATGTTTATTCTTTTTGGGAGTGGTGTAAGACTACTTCTTCCTTTTCTTAGCACCACCAGAAAGTCTCAATACAAGGTGGAGAGTAGACTCCTTTCAGTTGTTGTAGTCAGACAAAGTCTGTATATCTTCCAGTTGCTTTCCAGCAAAGATGAGTCTTTGCTGATCAGGAGGAATTAATTCCTTATCCTGGATCTGGGCCTTGACATTTTTTATTGTGTCTTCCCTGTGAGGGTTTTTACAAAAAGCTGCATCTTGGTGGTGGTTCTACCAAAGATGGAAGATTGGAAAGGAAGCAAATCAATGCCTTTTAATGTAGTGTTGGAGAAGAGCACTGAATATCCCATGGCCTGACAAAAGCACACACCTGTCTTGGAAAAAAAGGGCAACTAGTGTGCTCCTTGGAGGCAAGAATGGTGAAGCTTTTTCCTCACATAATTTGGACATGTTTTCAGAAGAGGCTATTCCTTGGAAAGGGACATAGTGCTCAAAAAGGTCAGCAAAAGAAATAAAGACCTTCAGTGAGATGGAATGACATAGTGACTGCAACAACAGGCTCAAGTGTATCAGAGATGATTAGGATTGCACAGGGTAGGACAGACAGAGTTCACATGCGTTCTTCATAGGGTTGCTTTGAATTGTATTCAACCGGAAGACACCTATCAACAGCAACAACAAATAACCAGCTTGCAGAGCAGAAAAACAAGTGGCAACTTTTAGCAAATTTCTGTTTCATCTTTACTTAGTCGGTTTTTTGTTCTTTCCATCCTCATCCCTTACGTATTTTCAGTTTTATAAGCATCTAAGCTGATTTTTTTCCCCTCACAGCTATTTTCATGGAAGAATCCATTTCCTTGCTTTTTTAATTTCTGGAGGTTTATCTGCTTTCCTAAGCTCATGGTCTCCTTTGTTTGATTCCTTATTTAACTTCAACTGCTTGCTTCTATTGTCATATCCTCTCTTCAGTTATCAATTTGTCCTCTCTGTTTCCTGGTGGTCTAGTGTTAAAGAGTTATGTTGCTAAGCCAGAGAGAGACAGGTGCTTAAATCCACTAGCTGCTCTATGGGAAAAAAATGGGCAATTTCCATTCGTGAAATTTACATCTTTGGAAAATCCACTGGAGAGAGGGTCAGCTATGAGTTTGTTTGGACAAGATGGCATGTAACAACAATTTATGACTACATTTAGGATATAATGATAATCTGGCTATCTCATGATATTATTCAGTCATACTTGGAAAGACCCTGTTACCAAATCAAAGCGTATAGTCACACATTCCAACAATTTTTGTTAAGTGCTGTCGAGTCTCAGGTTACTCATAGCGATCCTATGAAGGAGAGTCCTTGACGCTTGGGTGCCTTTCATCCTCTCTCCAGGTTCATAGGGTTTCCGGAGGCAAGCTATTATGGAAGTGGATGCCACTCCTCCTTCCAAGCTTGTTTTAATCGGGGAGCTCCACCCCACTCTCTGTCCACATTGGATAGCCAACCATTAACACATTTGACACATCAGTGTCACAGTGTTCAGCCTCACAGCAACCAAAAGTGACTGCAGTACAGCAACTTGTACACCAGGGCTATACGACCTAGAGGAATGACTGAACAAAAACAATGAAAGACTGGCCCAAGGGCCCTTTTGGGCTTGAAGCCCTCTGCTGCCTTAAACCCTAAGCTAACAATTAGGATGTGGATATTATGGGGATGAGGGAGAAGGGGAGTAACCATACTTGGATTTATTAGAGAGTAAAGAAATATTTCCAAAAGTACTTGGAAAAAATAGTTAGGTATATACATAGGGAGGCCTAACGTGCTTGTTGTCATAAATTAAATTATGTGCTCCCCAAATATCTGTATGTAACGATGAAATGTGGAATTTATGTAATTATCCTCTATGATTTTAGATGCAAAACTGTTGTAAAATGATTAAGGGTGGACTGCAACACCTTAATCTCACAGTCCCGATCCTATGTAAAGGAGGTTATCCCTGGGTGTAGCCTGTAATATTTTTTGGCTCACAAAGTATAAAAGGAGAAAAATGTGAATAGGGGTTCGCGGAAGGAATATCAGTACCTCCAAGAAAGCAGGCACAGTAGTGAAGTGTGTCCTTTGGACCCTGCCCCTCTACTCAGAAGATCCTTGCTATAAGAGAAGGCCAAGACATGTGAAGATCTTTAAGGAACACTGTTTTTACAGAGGCTGGGACAAAGGACTTTGTTTCTTCTAAAGTCAAGTTTGAGCTTAGTTGACACCCTGAGTTCAGATATGTAGCTTCCTAAACTTTAAGAAAATAATATTTTTTGTACTAAAATAATCCTCTTGTGATATTTCTGTTATGGCAGCAGTAGGTAAGTGGTATATATAAACTAGGTAGCTGGTATACATATTAGTGCTACACTAAAATAACTAGGTTTACATAGACCAAGAAGCAGTTGTCTGAATCGAACAAGGAAGCACTGCATGGTTTAAAATAAAAAACAATGTGTGTCAGGGTTGTATCCTTTCTCCATACCCATTCAATCTGTATGCTGAGCAAATCATTCAAGTAATTGGACTCTATGAAAAAGAATATGACATCAGGATTGGAGGAAGACTAATTAACAACCTGCTTTATGCAGATGACGCAACTTTACTCTCTGAAAATGAGACACTGGCTGCAGAATATCAAGGCCTTCAATATGGGTTACATTTTTTCTTCTTACTGTAATGGTCTTATGAAGTATTTGCACGTATGGGACTCTGTTAGTTCACTCAGCATAATGTTCTCTAGTCTCTCCCAAGTTATGTAGTATTTTTTTTAAATTGTCACTCTTGAGTGCTGCATAGTTTTCTACCATGTGACTGTACCACAACTTCTCAACCTATTCAGTTGTGGTTGGACATTTGGACTCTTTCCATGTTCTTGTGAAGGTGAATAATGTTGCTATGAATATTGGTGTACAAATTTCCATTTGTGTCTCAGTTCTAATTCCCTTGGGATATATTCCTAGTAGTGGAACTGCTGGATCATACAGAGTTTCTATATTCAATATTTTTAGGAAATGTCAAATTGCCTTTCAGAGTGGTTGTACCATATTACAACCCCACAAACAGAATATGTGAGTTTCTATCTCTCCACATCCTCTCCAACATTTATTGTTAGTTACCCTACTAAATTTTGCAACTGCCAGTGGGGTGAAATGCTATCTTATTGTGGTTCTAATTTGCATCCCTCTTATGCCAGGGACTTTGAACATTTCTTCATGTGTCTGTTGGCCATCTGAATGTCCTCCTCTGTGAAAAGTCTTTCCATGTCATTTGCCCATTTTGTTATTGGATTATCAGTCTTTTCTTGTGGAAGCTTTGTAGGATTCTGTAAACTTCTGTAACTAGTAAAACATATATGGGGACCCAAGGATGGAAGGTGTGGGAGTAGAGGGGTGAGAGTGGGTAGAGGTGAAATCACAAGGTTGTACAGTTTGGTGGGTGAAGGGAGTAAGGCAAAGGGAATGCTAAAGATATAGCAGGGACCTGAAAAGACAAGGTAATGATGTGCATAGTCCAATGATGATTAATTTTATTAAACATAATGCACGGGACATCATGCTTGGGAGGGTGGAGGGACAGCTCAGGAGAGGAAGACCCTCGGTGAGATGGATTGATTCAGTGACTGGGGTAATAGGGGTGGGTGTGTCAGAGAAAATAAGGTTGGAACAGTATAGAGCAGGGTTTAGGGCTGTTGTACATAGGGTCGCTATGAGTTGCAGGTGACTCAATGGCACATAACAAAAACAAATGCATGGGAATGATTGTATGAAATACAGTGTGAATGAAGAATAGTATAAAATATAATGTATAAAAATTTTGTAAGGAAACCATTGTTGTTGCTGTTGTATACTGTCGAGTTGGAACCAACCCATAGCTGATCCTCCAGCGGGTTTTCAGAGGCAGTTAATTGCACAGGAGGAGATTGCCCATCCTTCTCCTGCAGACCAGCTGGTGGCCTCGAGCCATGTGCCTTCAGGATTGTAGCACAGCTTCTTCCCACTAGGCCACCAGAGCACCAGGAAACCATTATAAAATAAAAATTTTTTGATGTATGGATTACGTGGTTCGAATCTGCCAGATGCTCTGCTGAAGAAGGACAACCTCCTCTTGTGCCAGTCAGATCTGATTAGATGGAACACAACAAGAAAAGAAAAAAAAGTATATATTACATTTCAACACCAAGAAAACAAAAGTCTTCATCAATGGGTCAATAGGCAACATCATGATAGATGGAGAAACGTTTGGAATTGTCACCAGTTTCATCTTACTTGGATCCATATTCAACACTCTTGGTACTAACTGTCAAGAAATCAAAGATTTGTCACATTGGGGGAATCTGCTGTTATGGATCTCTTAAAAATCCTAAAGAGCAAAGATTTCAGTTTAAAGACTAAGGTGCATCTTATCCAAGCCATGGTATTTCAACTACTTTTTATGCATCTGAAAGTTGGACAATGAATAAAGATGGCAAAAGAAGAATTGATGTCTTTGAATTGTGGTGTTGGAATACAATAATGAATAGCCCATAGATTGCCAAAGAATAAACAAGTCTGTCTTGAAGGAAATGCAATCAGACTGCTCCTTGGAGGTAAAGATGGTGAAACTTTGTCTCACTTATTTTGGGCATATTTTCAGGAGGAACCAGTCCTTGGAGAGAAACATCCTATTGGGAAAAGCAGAGGGTCAGTGAAAGGGAGGAAGACCCCTCAGAGAAGATGGTACAATGGCTACCATAATGGGCTTGAATATGACAGAGATTGTGAACATGGAGCAATGTTCAGATCTGTTGTTCATTGCATCACTATTAGTCATAGTCATCTGAACAGCATCCAATAACAACAGCAGGTAACTAAGACAGTGCCAAAATGTGAGAAATTAAACAGTGGTATCTTAGTTGTAATTCATCACCAGTTCTAATTCATCAGGGAGCTCTGGTGCTAAGAAACTGTGTTGCAATACCAAAGGCATGTGGTTCAAATCCATTAGCTCCTCCACAGGAGAAGGATCAACAATCTCTTCCCATGCAATTTACTGTCTCTGCAAACTTGCTGGAGGGTCAGCAATGGGTCTGTTCCAACTTGATGGCACACAACAACAGCATCTTAGTTATATAGAGAGCTCTGGTGGCCTAGTAGTAAGAAGCTGCTCCTGCAATCTCAGAGGCATGTGGTTGGAAGCCATTGCCTACTCCTAGGGAGAAGAATGGGCAATTTCCTCCTGTACCTCCAAAAACCCTCTGGAAGGTCAGCTATGAGTCAGTTCCAACTTCATGGCACAAACAACAAACATCATAGTTATAAAAGGATCTTCTGTGACATAGTGGCTAAAGAATTCAGTAGCTAAGCAAAAGATTGGCAGTTTAATTTCAACAGCCACTCCTAGAGAGAAAGATGAGACAATCTGCTTCTGTAAAGATTTACAGCCTTACGATGGTGAATAATGCTGCTATGAGCATTGGTGACAAATCTGTTTGTGCTTCAGTTCTCATTTTCTCAGGGTATATTCCAAGTAGTGGAATATCTGGATCATATGGAATTTCTATATTCAGCTTTTTGAGGATGCACCAAACTGCCTTCCAGAATCATTGTACCATTTTACAATCCCACCACCAATGTATAACAGTTCCTTTCTCGTCACATCCTCTCGAACATTTATTACTTGCTGCCCTATTAAAGTTTGCCACTCTTATTGGAGTGAGGCGGTACCTAATTGTGGTTTTGATTTGCATCTCTCTTACTGCCAGTGATTTGGAGCATTTCTTCATGTGTCTGTTTTCCATTCAAATATCTTCCTCTGTAAAAATTCTTTCCATGTCTTTTGCCCATTTTGTAATTGGGTTATCAGTCTTTTTTCTGTGGAGGACCAGGAGTATTCTGTAAACTTTTGTTGTAAGACTCTTGTCTGAGATGGTATTGCCAAATGTTCGTTCCCAGTCTGTAGGTTTTCTTTTCACCCTGTTGGGGAAAGTTTTTGATGCACACATGGATTTACTCTTTAGAAGGTCCCATGTATCAATTTTTTCCTCTTCAGATTGTGCATTTCTGGTTTTATTTGTATTTATACCTTGGACTAGTGATTCTAAGCTTGATCCCAGTTTGTCTCTTATGAATGTTGTGGTTTTGGGCTTTACTCCTAGGTCTCTGATTTCACCTTGAGTTGATTTTTGTGTATGGTGTGAGATGTGGATCCTGTTCCAGCTTTCGGCAGGTGGAAGTCCAGCTTTGCCGGCATCATTTGTTGAAGAGGTTATCATTTCCCCATTTGATAACTTTGATTTCCGTATGGAATATCAGTTGACCTTAGATAGCTGGGTCTATTTCTGGGTTCTCAATTCTGTTCCATTGGTCTGTGTGCCTGTCATTGCACCAGTACCATGCTGTTTTGGTTACTACTGCTGTGTAGTAGGTTTTGAGGTCAGGGAATGCTATGCTTCCAACCTCCTTTTTGTTTCTCAGAAGTGTTTTGCTTATAAATTGTGTAAAGTACAATGTGAATGTGTTTTATAGCAAATGTGTGAAACACAATGTTTGTGTATGAAACAAAAAGCATATGAATTTTGTATGCAAAGAAATATAAAATAAATTTTTTAAATGAAAAAAAATCTACAGCCTTGAAAATCCTTTGGGCTACTTTTCTCCTGGGTCACCATGAATTTAAATGGACTTCATGGCAGTGTGTTCAGATTTGCTTGTGAGTCTTAGTTATCCAGTGCTGCTATAACAGAAATATCATAAATGTATGGCTGTAACAAACAAATCTATTCTTTTATAGCTTAGGAGCTAAAGTCTGAATTCAGATAATTAGTTCTGGTGGATGGCTTCCTCTCTCTGTTGGTTCTGGAGGAAAGTCCTTGGCACCCTCCAATAACTGTGGGCTCAGCATTCTTGGAAATCTCCATGTGTCTTGGCATCAGTCATCCCTCGGATCATAATGGAAGGGCCCTGTGTCCAAAGCACTTGTTTACTTCTAGATTTTCTTTGTTGGGGCTAGCAGGTCCATCTCTTTCTCTGCCTGCTTTTCTGTTTCTTTGTATGTCTTCTAAAATAAAGTGTGATGAAGGTTATACCCAAAGGATACTCCCTTTGCATGGTATCAGGGTTGTCATCTGAGTATCGGGGTTGCATCCCACTCTGATCCCCTTATATTGTATCCAGACGGGTTATATCAGATTTTATCATCACATTACACGACTAAACATGGCCCATACAAGTTGACACGTTTTGGGAGAAGCATAACTCAACCTGTGACAAGGGACAATCAAAGAGCATATTGCAAACATTGACAGTTATCCACCAGATGCTCTGCTGGAGAAGGAGGGGCATTCTCTTCCTGTGCCAGTCGGACCCGACTCGATGGCGTGCGCGCGCGCACACACACACACACACACACACACACACTATTGACAGTTAAGATTATTCCATTAGAATTTGAAAACTTGTAGTTCATTTATTTTTAAAACAAAATGTATCTAGGATTTAAGAGAAAGAAAAAACAACCCTCTCTTCCACTTCCCTTCCATCTTCTCCTCTTTTGTTACCTTCTTCCAAGCCTTCCTATCTTTGTTCATTTGTGTTTTCCTAGAAATCACCTAATGATTGTACATAAATTATTGAGTTTTTACAATTACTTCTGAACAAAGCTTAGCTTGAATGTGCAGTTTTATCTCTTTTGAATCCTAAATAGAAGGACAGTACTCATTTGAAAAAGACACTGAAATTCTATATAAAAGAATACTTAAATAAACAGAAATATAAGCAGAATAATTTACTATTATTACTGCACTCTGTGAGAGAGTGACCAGATTGTTCTTCCCTGACTTGAACCATAACATTACATTAATTTGTTTTACCTCGTGCAATTTGTTTTTGTTGAGAAGAAAAATCTCACACACTTTGGTTACTCAGAATTCCCCCAGGGCTCTTAGGGCTAATGTTATTAGTCTTTGTAATGACATCATTCTTTTTTCATTTTAGAGGCTTATGAATTATGTCTATCCTTTGCTATCAAGCATTTGGGATTTTTCTTGATCTAAGAAATTGTATTAGTGGTTTATCACTTCTTTTCTTTTATTGTTATGTGCCATCAAGTTGCCTGGGACTCAGAAACTCTATGTGCAATAGCTCTGAACCCTGCCTTATCCTGAGCCAATTTCATTGTCTCCAACACACCTAACCCTGTTACTTCAATTACTGACTCAATCCATCTTATCCAGAGTCTTCCTTACTTGAACTGTCCCTCTACCCTTCAAAGCATGATGTCTTTCTCTCTCCTGGCAACCTGTATAAAGTATGCTGAACATAGTTTCAAAATTCTTGCCTCCAAGGCACAGCTTGGTTTCACCCTCTACAGGACAGAACTGTTTGTTTTCTTAACATTCCATGTTATGTTCAATACTCTTCTACAGCTTTTCAAGAACAGCCTGTTGTTTTTGTGTACTGTAAAGTCGGAACCAGTTAACTACACAGGAAGATATTGCCCATTCTTCTCCTGTGGAGCAGCTGGTGACCTCAAACCACATGTCTTCAGGTTCGCAGTACAGCGTCTTGCCACTAGTCCATATAGTAGAAAAAACTAATGACCGTATTTAAAACAATTTTTGCTAAAATTAATTATGGAAACTATTTTTTATAATTTCTGTACAAAAAAATTTTATTTTTATAGACATTTTCTTCATTTGTATATCTTTACATTCCTCACAGCTTTATATGTGTAGGAAAGGAGTCAAAGATATGAAAATAAATCTTTATGAAACATCAGCTAAAATATGCTAATAGGAAAAAATCAAACTCAGTTATAACCACTAATTTCCATGGAAGACTATTGCTCATCTTCCCAAAGAGCTGCTGGTGGATTTGAACAACTGGAGAGGCACCAGCTTAGGGTTTGTAGTACAAACCCCTAAGGATTGTGCCATCTGAGCGTCCTTACTTTACAGCTAGTGTATGTGAAATCATATAGTTGAGAGTTCGGCTACTATCACAGCTGAGTAGCTCTAAAAATCTAACCTGACACAAAATGCAACTAAAAAGTCTGGAAAATTACAAAAACTATTGCAAAACCATGACTTGGAGGCACAGAAGATAAAACAAAAACCAGGCAAATTGTGAAGGAGATTTGATATTTTGAAGATGTAATAGTGCTTCCAGAATAGGGCAATACTATATCTTCTTGGTGGCTAATATTCTGATAGAAAATCCACAGTCTTAAAGAACCCGAGGACAGAGTTAAAGGAAACCAAGTTCAAGACACTGAAAAGTGAGGAGGTGACGCTAGAAGCAAGATAGTTAGAGAAGTTCTCTCTATAAAGTTCCCTCAGACTTGGTTGTACCCTGAACCATTCATGAGCATATTAGCTCAGCTAATGGGGTGCCTGATACAGGCCATAGTCTTTGCAATTACTTGCTATGAGTCAGAAAGCTGGACAGTAACTAGGGATGATAGAGGAGAATTGATGCCTTTGAGCAGTGGTGCTGGAGAAGAGTATTGAATATACGTTGGACTGCTAGGAGAACAAACAAGTTTGTCCTGGAGAGGGTGAAGCCAGAATGTTCCCTGGAGGCAAGGATTCTGAAGCTTTGTTTGGCATACTTTGGACATGTTGCAAGGAAGGACCATCCTTGGAGAGGGGCGTCATGCTTGGGAAGGTGGAGGGACAGCATAAGAGAGAAAGACTCTGGATGAGAAGAATGGATTCAGTGACTGGGGTAATGCGGTAGGTCTGTCAGGATGAGGTTGGCTCAGGATACAGCAAGGTTCAAAGCTGTTGTACATAGGGTTACTACGAGTCACAAGTGATTCAATGGCACCTAAAACACAACAACAAAAAATATTGTTGTTGTTAAATGCTGTCGAGTCACTTCTATCCTAAGCTAATTTCATTGTCTCCAACACATCTACTACCCCATTACCCCACAAATGATCTCAAAATTAAGAATTTTTCCATGTCAGGCGAATTAGACAATGAATTTGAGATGCACAAGCTTAAGTACTCTATTAAAAACAAAAACAACTTTGAAGAAAAATATAACATTGTAGAGTCTCTACCACAAAGAAGTTACAATGTAATCCAAAAATACTCAATAAACTAGGAAAAAAGTGACTGGTTTCACTTGAAAAGATAAGAGATTAACCCCTGAGACGATGCAGTTGTCAAAATTATTGTGAAAGGATATAAAAAAGTAGTTGTCGTAACCGTATTTAGAAAGTAAATAAAGGTGTATTAACAGTGAATGCCAAAAAAAGGGAATCTCAGCAAAAACAATCTCAACAACAACCAAAAATTAACACTCCAAAAATGACAAGAAATAATTCAATGGAAATTGTAGAATTGAAATCATAGAGATGCAGTCCACCTCTCATTTACAAATTGAATAGAGCAACTTATTTGTAATAAAAAGAAGTCTTTCCTCATCAACCTCTAGGATTTTTCTAATTCCTAACATTAAGGAGGAAATACTGAGAGCGGTGATGACAAGGGGTGAGAAAATATGAGAAGAAAATGAAGAGGTGAATTGAGATTAACTCTCTTTAAAAAGGAATTTCACAGTCTTCAAAAGCCTTTTTGTGAAGCTAAGTGCATCTCACTTTGTAAGAAAAACTGCAACAGAAACAAAAATATCTTTCTCGCAAATTATTTATATATTTTAAATGGGCTGAAAAAACTGGAAAGAAACACATTTTATGATAATATTAAAAAGATTTCATAGTAATATTATTTTCTGCATTGCTTCTATTCTAATGACAAATCATTTTAATAGGCTGCCATTACAGTTAGAGTTCTATCATTCATGTTTGTGATGTAAGAAAAAAAAATCTATTGTCTTCAACAATTTATCACTGGTAATGTTAAATTTTAAATGAGAACATGGCTAACCTTTGGTGTACAGTTTTTTAGCCAAACACTAGCCCAGTTCCTGTCATGGAGTAATTGTTGTTGTTGTTGTTATGTGCCGTCGAGTCGTTTGCGACTCATAGCGACCCCATGTACAATAGCCCTAAACCCTGCTCTATCCTGTGCCAATCGCATTGCCTCTGACACACCCATCCCGATTACCCCAGTCACTGAATCAATCC
>NW_006400343.1:10234-11460 GCF_000299155.1 Elephantulus edwardii | reverse complement strand
AATCTGTTTGTTTTCTTGGCAGTCCATGGTACATTCAATACTCTTCTCCAGCACCACAGCTCAAAGGCGTCAATTCTCCTTCTATTCTCCCTAGTCATTGTCCAGCTCTCTGATGCATAACAAGTGATTGCAAAGACCATGGAGTAGTTACATAGGATTAAATCAGTAATCTTAAATGGAGCAGATTACATTCCATAATGTCAGGAAGATACAATCAATCTATTGAGAGCCTTACAAGCAACAAGGGAGTTTCTCTAGGGTGTTTTTTAACAGAACTAATTTCTCCCCTATTTCTGTCACCTGCTTTTGAGAGGTAAGCCTGAAGGAAACTCCAGCCTCTAGAGTTTGAAGATTTGAGACTTTCCATTCTCCCAAATTGTGTGAGTTAATTCTTTGAAGTAAACTGCTTGATATCTTTCTCAAGATAAACGCTCATAGTCTTTTTTATTTGAAACTTTTACACATGAAATTTTCTTTTAAAACCCATTTCTCTTTAAGTCTAATCTTTTAACTTCTTTTCATTTAAGAATGAATTACTTGGATCCACAATTAACACCCACTGAATTAGCAGTCAGGAACTAAAACTGTGGATTGAATAGAGCAAATCTGCTATCAAGAATATCTTTAAAGTGTTAAAGAACAAAGGTGTCATTTTAAAGACTAAGGTTTGTCTGACCCATGATATTTTCAATTGGTTCTAGTGGCAAGAAGCTGTGCTACAATCCTCAAGGCACATGTTTTGAGGCTACCAGCTGCTCCGCAGAAGAATGAGCCATCTCCTGTGTGATTGAAAACCAGCCTTTGAAACCTGCCTCTTAAAACCCTCCAGAGGTCATCTACGGGTCAGTTTCGACTCGATGGCACCCAACAACAACAACAACAACAACAACAACAAGCTTGTTAAAGTTGGGCAATGAATAAGGAAGACCATAGAAGAATTGATGTCTTTTAACCATGGTGTATTACATAAGTACTGCAAAAAGAACAAACAAATCTGTCTTGGAAGAAATGCAATCAGAATGCTCCTTAGAAGCAAGGATGGATAAAATTGTATCTCACATTATTTTGAGCATGTTATCAGGAGAGGCAAGTACCTGGAAGAGGGTATCATGCTTATTAGAGCAGAGGGATAACAACAAAAGAAAGACTCTTAAGAATATGAATTGGGACCCCTGCAGCTCTGACCCACGACCCCTATATTCAGGTATTGCATTGCTCCCCCCCCC
>NW_006400343.1:8931-9508 GCF_000299155.1 Elephantulus edwardii | reverse complement strand
CAGTGGACGCTGGGAATGGACTTGAATTGGGACACACCCCTGCAGCTCTGACCCACGACCCCCAACTTAGGTATTGCATTGCTCCACCCGACCCGGCTCAAGACCCCTCCCTGCCCCCCGCAAGCTCTGAACTTTGGGACTGGCCAAGGTGCTGTGCACGGACGCAGTGGACGGGGGGAGTGGAGTTTAATCGGGACACACCCCTGCAGTTCTGACCCACCACCCCCATCTTCAGGTATTGCATTGCTCCCGCACAACACGGATCGCAAACGCCCCACCAGCTCTGAACTTTTTGACTGGCCAAGGTGCTGTGCACAGAAGCAGTCGACGATGGAAGTGGACTTGAATCGGGACACACCCTTGCAAGTCTGACCCATGACCCCCATCTTCAGATATTACATTGCTCCCCCCCGACGCAGCTCGCACACCCCCCGCCAGCTCTGAACTTTGGCACTGGCCAACGTGCTGTGCGCAGACGTAGTGGACGCTGGAAATGGACTTGAATTAGGACACATGCATGCAGCTCTGACCCACGACGCACATCGTCAGGTATTGCATTACTCCCCCACAACGCGGC
>NW_006400343.1:7343-7943 GCF_000299155.1 Elephantulus edwardii | reverse complement strand
ACGGAGAGAGTGGACTCGAGTCGGGACACACCCCTGCAGCTTTGACCAATGACCCCCATCTTCAGGGATTGCTTTGCTCCCCCCCCGACCAGGCTCGCTACCCCCCCAAACTCTGAACTTTGGGACTAGTCAAGGTGCTGTGCGCAGATGCAGTAGACGGTGGGAGTGGACTTGATTCGGACACACCCCTGCAGATCTGACTCACGACCCCCATCGTCAGGTGTTGAATTGCTCACCCCCAACGCGGCTAGCGAATGCCCCGCCAGCTCTGAACTTTGGGACTGGCCAAGGTGCTGTGCGCAGATGCAGTGGACGGTGGGAGTTGACTTGAATTGGGACACACCCCTGCAGCTCTGACCCACCACCCCCATCTTCAGGAATTGCATTACTCCCCACCCGACCCGGTTCTCGACCCCCCGCCCACCAGCTCTGAACTTTAGGACTGGCCTAGGTGTTGTGCACAGACGCAGTGGACGGAGGGAGTGGACTCGAGTTGGGACACACCCCTGCAGCTCTGACCCATGACCCCCATCTTCAGGTATTGCATTGCTCCACCGCGACCTGGCTCGTGCTCACCCCCCTGCCAGCTCTGAACTTTGG
>NW_006400343.1:3823-6367 GCF_000299155.1 Elephantulus edwardii | reverse complement strand
CAGTGGACGGTGGGAGTGGACTTGAATCGGGAGGCAAACTCAGCTCTGATCCACGACCCCCGTCTTCAGGAATTGCATTACTCCCCCCGACCCAGCTCTCGGCACCCTGCCCCCCAGCTCTGAACTTTGGGACTGGCCAAGGTGCTGGGCACAGACGCAGTGGACGGTGGGAGTGGACTTGAATCGGGACACACCCCTGCAGCTCTGACCCACGACCCCCATATTCAGGTATTGCATTGCTCTCCACCGACGCGGCTCGCAATGCCCCCGCCAGCTGTGAACTTTGGGACTGGCCAAGGTGCTGTGCGCAGGCGCAGTGGACGGTGGGAGTGGACTTGAATCGGGACACACCCCTGCAGCTCTGACCCACGAGCCCCATCCTCAAGTATTGCATTGCTCCCCCCCCGTGACCCGGCTCAGGACCCCCCGGCCAGCTCTTAACTTTGGGTCTGGCCAAGGTGCTGTGCGCAGACACAGTGGACGGTGGGAGTGGACTTGAATCGGGACACACACCTGCAGCTCTGACTCACGACCCCCATCTTCAGGTATTGCATTGCTCCCCCACGTCCCGGCTCACTACCCCCCCCCCAGCTCTGAACTTTGGGACTTGTCAACATGCTGTGCACAGACGCAGTGGAGGGTGGGAGTGGACTTGAATTCGGACACACCCCTGCAGCTCTGACCCATGACCCCCATCTTCAGGTATTGCATTGCTCCCCCCCGACGCAACTCGCGAAACCCCCGGCAGCTTTGAACTTTGGGAGTGGCCAAGGTGCTTTGCGCAGACGCAGTGGACGGTGGGAGTGGACTTGAATCAGGACACACCCCTGCAGCTCTGACCCACGATCCCCAAATTCAAGTATTGCATTGCTTCCCCCCGACCCGGGTCCCAACCGCCCCCCACCCCGCCAGTTCTGAACTTTGACACTGGCCAAGGTGCTGTGCGCAGACACAGTAGACGGTGGGAGTGTACTTGAATCGGGACACACCCCTGAAGCTCTGACCCACCACCCCCATCTTCAAGTATTGCTTTGCTACCCCTCGACTCGGCTCGGGACCCTCCCCCTCTCCGCCAGATCTGAACTCTGGAACTGGCCAAGGTGCTGTGCGCAGACGCAGTGGATGGAGGGAGTGGACTTGAATCGGGACACACCCCTGCAGCTCTGACCCATGACCCTCATCTTCAGGTATAGCATTGCTCCCCCGCGACCCAGCTCAAGACACCCCCCCCACCAGATCTGAACTTTGGGACTGGCCAAGGTGCTGAGCGCAGATGCAGTGGACGGTGGGAGTGGACTTGAATCGGGACACACCCCTGCAACTCTGACCCATGACCCCCATCTTCAGGTATTGCATTGCTCCCCCGTGACCCGGCTCAGGATCCGCCGCCAGCTCTGAACTTTGGGATTGGCCAAGGTGCTGTGCGCAGACAGAGTGGACGGTGCGAGTGGAATTGAATCGGGACACACCCCTGCAGCTCTGACCTACGACCCACATCTTCAGGTATTGTATTTCTCCCCCGCAACCCGGCTTAGGACCCCCCAACGGCCGACTCTGAACTATAGGACTGGCCAAGGGGCTGTACGCAGATGCAGTGCACGATGGGAGTAGACTTGAATCGGGACTCACCCCTGCAGCTCTGACCCATGACCCCCATCTTCAGATATTGCATTTCTCCCTCCCGACGCTGCTCTCATCCCCCCCACCTCGCCAGCTCAGAACTTTTGGACTGGCCAAGGTGCTGTGCACAGATGTCGTGGATGGTGGGATTGGACTTGAATTGGGACACACCCCTACAGCTCTGACCCACGACCCCGATCTTCAGGCATTGCATTGCTGCCCTCGACCCAGCTCGCGACCCCCCAACTGCCCACTTTGAACTATAGGACTGGCCAAGGGGCTGTACGCAGACACAGTGGACGGTGGAAGTGGACTTGAATCGGGACACACTCCTGCAGCTCTGACCCACGACCCCCATCTTCAGGTATTGCATTTCTCCCCCCCAACCCAGCTGGCAACCCTCCCCTCACCCCGCCAACTCTGAACTTGGGCACTGTCCAAGGTGCTGTGCGCAGGCGCAGTGGATGCTGGGAATGAACTTGAATTGGGACATACCCCTGCAGCTCTGACCCACGACCCCCACTTTCAGGTATTGCTTTGCTCCACGGGACCCGGCTAGCGATGCCCCCCCTCCCCCCGCCAGCTCTGAACTTTGGGAATAGCAAAGGTGCTGTGCGCAGATGCTGTGGACGGTGGGAGTGGACTTGAATCGGGACACACCCCTGCAGGTCTGACCCATGATCCACATCTTCAGGTATTGCATTGCTCCCCGCGAACCAGGCTTGCGACCCAACCCGGCCAGCTCTGAACTTTGGGATTGGCCAAGGTGATGTGCGCAGATCCACTGGACGGTGAGAGTGGACTTGAATCGGGACACACCCCTCCAGCTCTGACCCACGACTCCCTTCTTCAGGTACTGCATTGCTTCCCCCCAACGCGGTTCACAATCCCCCCGCCAGCTCTGAACTTTGAGACTGGCCAAGG
>NW_006400343.1:1861-3654 GCF_000299155.1 Elephantulus edwardii | reverse complement strand
GGACACACCCCTGCAGCTCTGACCCATGACCCTCTTCTTCAGGTATTGCATTGCTCCCCCCCCCAACCTGGCTCGCGACTTCCCCCCACCAGCTCTGAACTTTAGGCCTGGCCAAGGTGCTGTGCGCAGACGCAGTGGTCCGTGGGAATGGACTTGAATCGGGACACACCCTTGCAGCTCTTACCCACGACCCCCATCTTCAGGTATTGCATTTCTCCCCCCCCCGACCCGTCTCGCAACACCTCTCCCCAGCTCTGAAATTTGCGACTGGCCACGGTGTTGTGCGCAGACGTAGTGCACGGTGGGAGTGGACTTGAATCGGCACACAGCCCTGCAGCTGTGACCCACGACCCCCATCTTCACGGATTGCATTGCTCCCCCATACCTGGCTCGCGAGCCCCCACCGCCTGGCCAGCTCTGAACTTTGGGACAGCCCAAGGTGCTGTGCGCAGACGCACTGGACAGTGGGGGTAGACTTGAATCAGGACACACCCCTGCAGCTCTGACCCACAACCCCCATCTTCAGGTATTGCATTGCTCCCCCCCTGACCCGGCTTGAGACCCCCCCCCCACTGCCAGCTCTGATCTTTGGGACTGCCAAGGTGCTGTGCGCAGACTCAGTGGACGGTGGGAGTGGACTTGAATCGGGACACACCACTGAAGCTCTGACCCAGGACACCCATCTTCAGGTATTGCATTTCTCCCTCCCCCCCGAACCGGCTCGCGAATCCTCCCTTACCAGTTCTGAACTTTGGGAATGCCCAAGGTGCTGTGCGCAGACGCAGTGCACGGTGGGACTGGACTTGAATCGGGACACACCCCGGCACCTCGGACCCATAACCCACATCTTGAGGTATTGCATTGCTCCCCCCGACCCAGTTCGTGACACCCCCCCCACCAGCTCTGAACTTTGGGACTGGCCAAGGTGCTGTGTGCAGACGCAATAGACGGTGGGACTGGACTTGAATCGGGACACACCCCTGCAGTTCTGACCCACGACCCCCATCTTCACGTATTGCAATGCTCCCCCCGACGCGGCTCGCGACCCCCCGCCAGGCCAGCTCTGTACTTTGGGACTGGCCAGGGTGCTATGCGCAGACGCAGTGGACGGTGGGAGTGGACTTGAATTAGGACTCACCCCTGCAGCTCTGACCCTAGAACCGCATCTTCAGGTATTCCATTGCTCTCCCCCGAAACGGCTCGCGACCCCCCGCCCGCCAGCTCTGACCTTTGGGACTGGGCAAGGTGCTGTGCACAGACGCAGTGGACGGTGGGAGTGGACTTGAATCGGGACAAAGCCCTGCAGCTCTGACTCGCGACCACCATATTCAGGTATTGCATTGCTCCCCCCAGACCCGATTCGTGAACCCACCCGCGAGCTCTGTACTTTGGGACTGGCCAACTTGCTGTGAGCACACGAAGTGGACGGTGGGAGTGGACTTGAATCGGGACTCACCCCTGCCGCTCCGACCTACGACCCCCATCTTCAGGTATTGCTTTGCTCCTCCCCGGACCCGGCTCACGACCCCCCCGCCAGCTCTGAACTTTGGGACTGGCCATCGTGCTGTGTGCCGACGCAGTGAATGGTGGGAGTGGACTTGAATCAGGACACACCCCTGCACCTCTTACCCATGACTCCAATCTTTAGGTATTGCATTGCTCCCCCCCGACGCAGCTCGCGACACCACTCCCCCCGCCAGCTCTGAACTTTGGACCTGGCAAAGGTGCTGTGCGCTGACGCACTGGACAGTGGGGGTGGACTTGAATCAGGAAACACCCCTGCAGCTCTGACC
>NW_006400343.1:0-1736 GCF_000299155.1 Elephantulus edwardii | reverse complement strand
AGACGTAGTGGACGGTGGGAGTGGAAATGAATCGGGACACACCCTTGCAGCTCTGACCCATGACCCCCATCTTCACGTATTGCATTTCTCGCCCAGACCCGTCTCGCGACCCCCCACCCCCGGCATCTCTCATCTTTGGGAGTGGCCAAGGTGCTGTGCACAGACACAGTGGATGGTGGGAAACTACTTGAATTTGTACAGACCCCTGCAGCTCTGACCCACGACCCCCATCTTCAGGTTTTGCATTAGTACCCCACGACCTGGCTCACGACTCCCCCATGCCAGCTCCGAAATTTGGGACTGGCCAAGGTGCTGTGCACAGACGCAGTGGACGGTGGGAGTGGACTGGAATCGGCACATACCCCTGTAGCTCTGACCCATGACCCCATCTTCAGATATTGTGTTGCTCCCCCCCAGAACCGGGTCGCGATACCCCCTCCCACCAGGTCTGAACTTTGGGACTGGTCAAAGTGCTGTGCGCAGACGCAGTGGACGGTGGGAGTGCACTGGAATCGGGACATACCTCTGCAGCTCTGAGCCACGACCCCCTTCTTCAGGTATTGCATTGCTCCCCCCCGACCTGGCTCGCGACTCCCCCCAGCCAGCTCTGAACTTTGTGACTGGCCAAGGTGCTGTGCGCAGACGCAATGGACAGTGGGGGTAGACTTGAATCACGACACACCCCTACAGCTCTGACCCATGACCCCCATCTTCAGGTATTGCATTGCTCCACCCCGACCCGGCTTGCGACACCTCTCCCCAGCTCTGAAATTTGCGACTGGCCACGGTGTTGTACGCAGACGTAGTGGACGGTGGGAGTGGACTTGAATCGGCACACAGCCCTGCAGCTGTGACCCACGACCCCCATCTTCACGGATTGCATTGCTCCCCCATACCCGGCTCGCGAGCCCCCACCGCCCGGCCAGCTCTGAACTTTGGGACAGCCCAAGGTGTTGTGCACAGACGCACTGGACAGTGGGGGTATACTTGAATCAGGACAAACCCTTGCAGCTCTGACCCACAACCCCCATCTTCAGGTATTGCATTGCTCCCCCTCGACCCGGCTCGCGACCCCCAGGCCAGCTCTGAACTTTGGGACTGGCCAAGGTGCTGTGCGCAGACACACTGGACAGTGCGGGTAGACTTCAATCAGGACACACCCCTACAGCTCTGACCCACGACCCCCATCTTCAGGTATTGCATTGCTCCCCGCCCCGAACCGGCTCGCGACCCTCCCCCCACAGCCAGCTCTGATCTTTGTGAAGGACAAGGTGCTGTGCGCAGACGCAGTTGACGGTGGGAGTGGACTTGAATCGGGACACACCCCTGTAGCTCTGACCCACAAACCCCACCTTCAGGTATTGCATTGCTCCCACCCCCTGAACTGGCTCGCGATTCCTCCCCCACAAGTTCTGAACTTTGGGTCTGGCCAAGGTGCTATGCGCCGATGCAGTGGACAGTGGGACTGGACTTGCATCGGGACACACCCCTGCAGAACTGACCATAACCCCCAACCTAAGGTATTGTGTTGCTCCCCCCCAGAACCGGGTCGCGACCTCCCCCTCCCGCCAGGTCGGAACTTTGGGACTGGCCAAGGTGCTGTGCTCAGATGCAGTGGACGGTGCGAGTGGACTTGAATCGGGACACACACCTGTAGCTCTGACCCATGACCCCCATCTTCAGGTATTGCATTGCTCCCCCCCGACGCGTCTCGTGAACCCCCCGCCAGCTCTGAA
>NW_006400342.1:213878-215688 GCF_000299155.1 Elephantulus edwardii | reverse complement strand
TTTCAACTCCAGCTTCATTTCTGTCACTGAATCCATATTTCCTACTACCAGTTGTTCTTTATCTCCAGCTTTTGCATTTTGTTGCTGTTCCTGTTGTTGATTGCCATCAAATAGAGCACGACTCAGCCACCATGTGAACAAGAGGCCTGAAGTCTTTCTTTAACTATTGTCATTCATCGAAGTTCGTAGAGTTTCCAGAGGCATGTTGTTTAGGAAGTGGATGCCATGCTTCTAGTCACCAATAATTATTAATGCATATTTATTGCATGCTTGAAAAATTTAGACTGCCAAAAAATGGTAGAGGTCTTCAATTTCCTCATCTTTGGCTTTAGTATTTTGTTCATGTAATTGAATAACCGCTGTATTAACAGATGGTCCTTGAATGGGCATGGATAATATCCTTCAACTCACAACATTGTCTTGTACCAAAGTATTATAATAAAATATGCAAAGACTTAGTAGAGTTAGAAAACCAAAACAGAATGATACAGAGACATTTCTCAAGCTAAAAGAACTGAAGAACAAATTCAGATTTTGAGTGGAAATAATGAAGGGTTCTATGAAGCAAAAAGTCTTGAATGAAACATGAAAAGATGATGGATAGAATACACAGAGTCACAGTACCCTAAAGAATTTGTCAGCGTTGAACTCTTTCAGGAAGTAACATAGGATCAAAAGCCAAAGGTAACAAAGGAAGATACCCAAACTGCACTGAAGGCTTTGGCAAAAAATAAGGTCCTAGGAATTGATGAGATAATTAATAGATACATTTCAACAAACAGATACAGCGCTGGATATACTGACTAACCTATGCCAAGAAATTTTAAGGACAACCACTGGCCAACTGAGTAGAAGAGATTTATATTTCTTTCTATTTAAAAAAAAATGAGTGATTCAACAGAATGTGGAAATTATCAAACAGTGTCATTATTATTACATGCAAGTGAATTATTGCTGAATATTATTCAAAAGTTGCTGCAACAAATATGCTGTAAAAATATATATGCTGCATTAAAAATCCATTAATTAAAAAAAATTACTGGAACAGAACTTTGTTAATTCCCAGGAATTCAAGTTGGATTCAGAAGAGGCTATAAAGGAAATTATTGCTGATGTCAGGTAGACCTTGACTTAAAGAATACCAGAAAGATGTTTACTTGTGCTTTCTTGACTATGCAAAGTTATTTCATTTTGTATATCATAAGAAATGATAACACTGAAAAGAATGGGAATCCCACAATATTCAAGCATACAAATCCTAAACGTAGACCAAGAAGTTGTTATTGAAACAAAACAACAGAACTCTGTAGAGATTAAAATTAGGAACAATGTCTGACAGGGTTGTATCCTTTCTCTATTCCTGTACAATCTGAATGTTGAGCAAATTGTTCAAAAAATTGCACTATGTGAAGGAAAGAATGTAGCATTTGAATTGGAGGAAGACTGATTAAAAATCTGTGTAAACAGATGACACAACCTAGCGTGCTAGAAGTTAAGAGAACTTGAAACACTTGCAGTAAAAGATCAAAGATGCCTTCAATATGGATTATACTTCAACATTAAGAATATGAAAATGAGTGAGTTTTTCTTTTGCTTTTCAAGGAGAGGAGCAAATGGGGGGGAGGAGGGAGGAGTTTGTGCAGGGAGAAGGGTGCAACAATGAATGAATGGAATTCCAAAATCTCTGTAGATGTTCATTGAAATGAAAAATAAACAAACTAAATTAATTAAAAAAAAAAAAGAATATGAAAATCCTCACCACTGGACCAGTAGGACACACACCATGGTGGGTAGAGAAAAGACAGAAGTT
>NW_006400342.1:204077-213683 GCF_000299155.1 Elephantulus edwardii | reverse complement strand
TCCTGAAAACTGAAAAGCAAGGATGTAAATTTAAGACTGTGGTGTACCTGATCCAAGATATGGTCTTTTCAGTGACTTATGTACCTGTAAATTGGACAATATAAAAGAATAACAGAAAAAAAATTGATGGATTTGAACCACATGCTTTCGAGTTGGCAGGATAGCTAAAATGTAAAAGACAAAAATGGTTTTGGGAAAAGAGCTTTTCTGTCTGAGAAAGAAATACTGTATTAATGAAGGATAAAGGAAAGAATGGACTGCTGATGTCCAAGTTTGTTTTAACAACATTAAGAGATGACTAATAAAAATGAGAAGAAATTGTGAAATGGATTTGATATGGTGACTTTGGCAATGGGGTCCAGTGTGTCAGTGAGTTTGGGTCAGGATAGGGCAGAGGTCGTTCTTCATATGGTCTTAAGATTAGTAGTTGACTCAACTACACATAACAACAACAGAGCACAAGACTGTGAAAGTGTGTTTGGACCTCTCCATGTGTTTATCCAGTTGCTATACTTGTGTAGGGTTTACCCTGATATTGCTGCAAGGTGCTGTCGATTGGTTTGGTATCTCAGAAATCCTGTATAAGCAGAATCTAACACTGCCTGGTTCTGCACCATTCTCACAATCATTGCTATGTGTGACCCCCACTGCTGCAGCTACTGTGCCTTTTCTGAATATGATGTTATTGTTCTGAGAATGATTCCTCTTGATAACAAGCCTAAAGTCCATGGGGAAAAGTTTCCCCATCCTTGCTTCAAAGCTGCGTTCTGACTGTACTTCATTCAAGAAACAGCGGTGACAATACTACACAGCACCCAGGAGTAATGATGATTTTGTAAATCACTACCTAATTTGAGAGGGACAGAAAACCATTATGCTAAGTGAGCTAACTCAGTCCCATAAGGATAAGTACTGTATAAGAAAATAATTGTAGAATGAGTATGAGGATCCAAGGTGGGGATCTCACAGGTGTGAGAATGAGTAGGGTGGAGCTGTGTGGTGTGGTTAATCATAGAGCCACACAATTTGATGGATGGGTAAAGGAAAAGGGAAAACAATGTATACAAACTTTGTAAGTAAACCACTATATAATAAAAACTTTATTACAATAAAGAAAAAAATTAAAAAATAGCGTTGAGAAACTGCACTGCAATCCCAAAGGCATGTAGTTCAAATCCACTTGTTGCTCTGCAGAAGAATGGGCAATATCTTCCTGTGTGATTAAATGGCCTCTAAAAACTTGCTGGAGGGCCAGCTATGAATTGGTTCCAACTCAGTAGGACACAACACCAGTAGTCCAAGTTGTTATTGTTATTATGTGCTGTCATGTCACAGTGCTCTCATAGTGGACTCTCCAGTAAGTTTTCAGAGATAGTAAATTGCACAAAATGACTCCTCATCTTTCTTCTGTGGAGTAGCTGGTGGATTTGAACCATGTGCCTTTGGATTTTCAGCACAACACCATACCACTAGGCCACCAGAACTTCCAGTAGGTATTAGGTATCACCAAGAACAACTCATAGCAACTCTTTGAACAACAGAGCTGAAACCTGCTCTATCCTGTGCCGTCCCGATCACCTCCAACACCCTTAGGCCTTTGCAGCAGTCACTGTGTCAATCCATCCTGAGGATCTACCTTCTTTGGTTGAACCTACACCTTTCCAAGTATGTTAAGATGCAATATATATTGAAGGCCATAGCTTTTGATCTTCTGTACCAAGTGTTTCACAACCTTTCTCACTTTTAGCAAGCAAGGTTATGTCATCTGCCTAATGTAGGTAATTGATGGGTCTTTCTAAATTCCTGATGTCACATTCTTATTCACAGAGTCCAAATTCTGCAGTAATTTGCTCAGCATAGAGATTAAATAGTTATGGAGAGAGAAGACAACTCTGACATACATTTTTCTTAATTTTATTCTATGTAGTGGTTCCCTGCTCTGTTTGCACAACAGCCTCTTATTATTGACCAATATTATTGCTATCAGATGCAAGCAATATATTGCTGAAGATCATTCAAAAATGGCTAGAACAGTACATAGATAGAGAACTAACAGATGTCTAAACTGGGTTTAGAGGAGGCTGTAGTTCCCAGGTCACCATTGCTGATGTAAGATGGATATTTGCTGAGATTTAGTGCCAGAGGAATGTCTGTTTTACTTTATTGACTAAGCAAAGGCATATGACTGTAGATCACAACACATTTTGACTAACATTGGAACAGAAACATGGCAATCTCAGAACACTTAACTGTGCTCGTGAGAAACCTATGCCTAAACCAAGAGGATGATGTGTGAACAGTTTCCAGTAGTTCATGTTGTTGTTGGTAGGTGCTATAAAGTTGAGCATGACTCAGAGCTACCCTATGAACAACAGATCTGAACTGTGTCCTATCCTGTGCCATCCTCACAATTCCTGACACATTAGAGCCCATTGCAGCAGTCACCATGAAACCCACCTGGTCGAGGCTCTTCCTCTCCTTCACTGACCCTCCACCCTTCCAAGCATCATGTCCCCCTCCAAGGAATAGTCCCTATTAGCAGCATGTCCACTGTACATGAGGCAAAGCTTTACCATTCTTGCCTCTAAAGAGTATTCTGGCTTCACCATCTCCAAGACATATTTGTTCTTTGGGCATCTATGGGATGCTCAGTGCTCTTCTCCAGCAACACAGCTCAAAGACATCAGTTCTTCTGTCCTCTATATTCATTGTCAGATTCTCAGATGCAAGTGATTGGAGTAATTGAATCTGATGCATCCTAGTCCTAAAACTGACATTATAACTCATCAATAATTTGGATAATTCCCTAACTGAAGACTTTCCTAGACCAACATGTCTCCTTTTTTCCTGGTAACATCATGATGAATGGAAAGGAAATTGAATCTGTCAACAGCTTGTGTGGGTCCAAGTAAGATGAAGTTGTTGACAATTTCAACCTCTTCTCCATTTATCATGATGTTGCCTATCAATTCAGTGATAAGAATCTTTGTTTTCTTGACACTGAGATTCAATCCTTACCAAATGCTGCATTCCTTGATCTTCTGCAACAAATGCTTCAAGTCCTACTCACTTTCAGCAAACAAGATTGTGTCATCTGCATAATGCACATTATTTATGAGTCTCCCTCCAATCCTGATGCCACATTCCTCTTCATAGAATCCAGTTTCTCAAATAATTTGTTCATCATATAGACTTAGCAGGTATGGAGAGAGAAAGAATACAACCCTGACCTATTCCTGTCTTAATTTTAAACCATGCAGTGTTCTTTTCTGTTCACACAACAACCTCTTGGTCCAAGTACAGGTTTTGCATGAAAATAAGTAGGTGCTCTAGGATTCCCATTCATCTCAATGTCAGCCACAATTTGTTATGATTCACAGTTAAGGCCTTTTTGCATGATCAATAAACCACAAATAGATATTCTTCTGGTATTTTTTTTTTCACTTTCAACCAGGAATAATCTGACATCAGGAATAATGTCCCTTCTAAATTCTTCTTGAACTTTGGGCAGCTCCCTATCTATGCACTGTGCTAGCCATTTTTGAATGATCTTCACCAGTATTTTGTTTACATGTGAAATTAACAATATTGTTTGATAGTTTCCACATTCAGTTGGATAACCTTTCTTGCAAATGGGAACAAAGGACCTCTTCGAATATGCTGGCAGACAGCTGTCCTCCAAATTTCCTAGCATAGACTAGCGAGTGCATCCAAGATTGCATCTGTTAACTGAAACAAGTCAGTTGGTATCCCATCAATTCCTGGGACCACAGCTCAGCTTGTCTTCGATCACCGGTGTTCAGTGTCTCAAATCTCATCCTAAAGTGATCTTGAAATTTAAATGGAATTTATTCAAGATAATGTGTTGGTTCCTTTGGACTGTTTTTAATTTTCTTCTACCTCAATTTGAACTTACAGATGAGTAATTGATGGTCTGTATATTAAATTCTATTTGCCAGCACCAGAATTCAAAACGATTACGCCTTCTTCCATTTTTGTCCCTTTTTTCATGTATAGGTTACTGAAAATTTCATGGCTTGAGTTAATTACACCTTTGGCAAAGTAATAGCTATGCTTTGTAACACTTACTAGCTCCTTTACAGCTTATTTGCCTAATATGATACTGTTTCTTTTTTATTTCTTTATTTTAACACTGGTTTACCTACAAAGTTCCTGTGCATTGCCTTTCACACCCGTTTTCCCCCACCTACCCAATCCATACCCCCTCAACCCATCAAACCATGCAATCCAATGATTGATTACCTCACCCCTCCCACGATTATCCCATCCTACCCCTCTGATCCTCATACACATTTTACTAGTTATCTACTTCACAATAATCGTTTTATATAGTATTTGTCCTTGTGGGACTGTTAGTTCATTTAGCATAATATTCTTCAGTCCCTCCCAAGTTAGGTAGTGATTTACAAAATCATTTCTCCTGGACGCTGCACAGTATTCTATCATGTGAAAGTACCATATTACTCAGTCCATTCTATTGTGGTTGGACATTTAGGCTTTCTCTTTTTCCATGTTGTTGCTGTGGTGAATAATGCTACTATGAACACGAGTGTCCAAGTCTCCGTTTGTGCCTGTGTTCCCATTTTCTTGGGATATATTCCAAGGAGTGGAATACCTCGGTCATATGGAATTTCTATGCTCTGCCTTTCTTAGGAAATGTCAAACTGCCTGCCAGAGTGGTTGTACCATTTTACAATCCACCAACAGTATGTAAGAATTTCTATCTAACCGCATCCTCTCCAACTCTGTTTCATTTTTGACTGCTGCTCTTATGGGCATTGATTGTGTAGCTAAGTAAGTATTTCTCCAAAGTCAAAGGTGGATGGATAGAGAGTAAAAGTTCATTTCAGCCTAAACACCACAAAAATTAAATAAATAAATCTGTTCAGTCAATGTTGTTATCCATAAAATAGAGATAATAATCCCACTCTTGTCCCTATAGAGATTGCTTGTAAATATCTCTCTCATTCCTTTCCACTGGGCTCAAGAATAAAGGAAAGGAAGGCAGTAGATGATAATGAACATTTGCCTGCATGGTTTGCTCACCATTGCTGACTGCCAACTTTTATTGACAGGCTTCCATTAAAATGCTCTGCTATGTGGGGATAAAAAGTTGTTGGAGTTTCTGAAAGCCATGGAAAATCATCATTTTCTTGATTATTACCTTTGGTCATGTCAGAGAAGCACACAGCAATATTGCATTTGCTATAAACCCAAGATGGGTGATTTTAATCTGTGGCACTCAGGCCTGATTTGAATTGTTTTTTTGTCAAACATTCTTCTAAGTTGTATAGCACTGGTGTGTGAATTGCTGTACTGAGGTAACTTCTGGTTGCTGTGATGCTAAACACTGTGACATTGATGTACCAAACATGATAATGGTTACTCATGGTGGACAGTATTTGTTGCAGCTTCCTGATTAAAACAAGCTTGGTAGCAGGAGTGGCTTGCCTCTGGAAGCTCTATAAACAGTGCTCAGGCCTTTCGTTCATAGGGTCGCTATGAATCGTCTATGACTTGACATGACTTAACAACAACAACAACAAAACAACGAAGTGCAATTACAGATACAAGGATTAGAAGGAACATCAGATAGGCAGGTTTTTAATGGCTAACATTTACATAGCAAGCTCTGGTAGCTTAGTGGTAAGAAGTTGCACTCCCAACTCAAAGGCACATAGTTAGGATCTGAGAGTTGCTTTGCCAGAGAAAAATGAACTATCTCCTCTTGTGCAATTTACAGCCTCTGATAACCCTCTGAAGGGTCAGTTATGACTCAAAGGAATGAAAAAATAATGACCATAATGACATTTGCATAATCAAAATTATTCCATTTTCTTTTGCAAAAATTCTTAACACCTTTCATTTGCTAATATATTGTAAATCTCTAAGAGTGAGAATGAAGTAAACAATATTTTACACACTTGCTTTGAAAGAAAAAAACCACACCAATTTTGCTTTGTAACTAATCCTTTCCCCATATTTACAGGATTAGGATTAGTGTTCCTACATATTTTAGGATTTTTTTTTTTGAGCTGCGATGGACTTGTATTTGGCATTTTAATTTTTCTGAATTTTTTTTGTACATGTACTTTGTGGGTTTTTAAAAACTGTTTTCTTAAAAAATTGTTATTGGTCTGTTTACAACGTTCATATAATTGTGTTTTACGCTATACTTCATTTACTTTGTATTCCATACATTCCTATTCATTATGTTTTGTAAAATTAACGACCATTGGACTAGCCCCACCTGTCCACTCGGTTATCAGAGATGCAGATAATGCAGATAATGTGAAACTGTGAATAGTGATTATCACATTGATCTAATACAGTGAGAAACTTCTCCAAATTATTGAGGAGTAATGATGTTTGTTTGAGGACTAAGGTGCATTTGATTCAGGGCATGGACTTTCCAAACATTTGCTATACATCTGAGAGCTGGACAATGAATAAGAATGACATAAGAATAGATGCCTTTGAGCTGTGGCATTAGAGAAGAGTACTGAACATCCAATGCACTTCCAAAAGAAAAATACAAATGTTCTGAAGAGAGTGTAGCCAGAGTGCTCCTTGCAGGCAAAGATGACAAAGCTTTATCTTACATACTTAAGACATGTTGCTAGGAGAGGCTTTTCCTTGGAGAGGAACAACATGCTTGGAAAACCAAAAGAGAGGAAGACCCTGGACCAGGTGGATTGATTCAGTGACTGCTGCAATGGAATCTAATGTATCAGGAAGTGTGAGGGTGGCATATGTTAGGGCAGGGTTCATATATTGCTCATACACTCACTATGGGTCATATTCAACTTGAAAGCACTAACAACAACAGAACAGAGATACACAAAAAAATAGTTATTATTATGAGACATTCTTCTTACTGCATGATTGAGTTTATGAATTCCCTAAGTAAGATGAGTAATTGCTTCCGATACATGGTATACCTACCTTTTTGTCAAGAAATAGATTGGAATATAAAAACATAGGAAAACTTGTTTTGCTAGAAGTTTATATGTAAAAATATAGGGACGCTTGTCAATTATGATATCGTTAGACATATTTTTTCATCTTTTTTTATTACTAATTTTTATGAATGTTTACAGAGACTTTGGATTTCCATTCATTCATTGTTGCATTAGACATATATTTTTAAAACTATAGCCCTTTCCAAACCCTTTCAATATTTTTATTATAGAAACAGAAAAGATCAAAAGCCCACAGAGGCAAAGAGAATGTGAGAAGACAAGCAGCAAGCTGGTACATCTAGGTGGTTGTTGTTGTTGTTATGTGCTGTCAAGTCACTGGCAACTCATAGCGACCCAATGTACAACATCCCTAAACTCTGCTCTGTGCTGTTCCAATCGCACCGTCTCCAATACAACCATCCCGATGACCCCAGTAACTGAATCAATCCACCTCATAGGAGGCCTTCCCCTTCTGTGCTGTCCCTCCACCCTGCCAAGCATGATGTCCCTCTCCAAGGACCTGTCCCTGCTTGCAACATATCCAAAGTATGTTAGACGGAGCCTTAGAATCCTTGCCTTCAAGGAGCAACCTGGTTTTACCCTTTCCACGATGAATCTGTTTGTTTTCCTAGCAGTCCATGGTACCCTCAATACTCTTCTCCAGCACCACAACTCAAAGGCATCAATTCTTCTATCCTCCTTAGTCATTGTCCAACTCTCTGATGAATAACAAGTGATTGCAAAGACCATGGCCTGTATCAGACGCACCTTAGTCTCCAGAGAGACACCGTTGCTCTTCAGTACTTTAGAGAGGTCCCTAACAGCAGACTTTCCCATGGCAATACGTCTTCTAATTTCCTGCCTACTGGTGCTGAGAGTGTTGACTGTGGAGCCAAGCAAACTAAAGCTGTGAACAATCTCAATCTCTTCACCATCCATCCTGATGCTGCCGATTGGTCCAGTGGTGAGAATCTTTGTCTTCTTGACATTGAGCCTCAATCCATATTGGAGGTTGCAGTCCTTGACCCTCCTGCAGCAGGTGCTTCAGGTCCTCATCAGTTTCAGCAAGCAGGGTTGTGTCATCTGCATAACGCAGATTGTTGATAAATCGTCCACCAATCTTGACCCCACATTTCTCCTCATAGAGCCTACCTTCTCGGATAATCTGTTCTGCATATAGGTTGAAAAGGTATGGAGATAGGATGCATCCCTGGCGACTCCCTTCTCAATTTTGAACCATACAGTGTTTCCTTGCTCTGTTCTGACAACTGCCTCTTGGTCCCAGGAGAGGTTTCTCATTAGCATGATCAAGTTTTCTGGTATTCCCATTCTTCTCAGATTCAGCCACAGTTTGTTATGATCCACACAGTCATACGCCTTTGCATAGCCAATGAAACACAGATAGACATTCCTCTGATACTCCCTGCTTTCACCTAAGATCCATCTAACATTAACTACAATATCCCTAGTACCACAACCCCTTCTAAACCCAGCCTGGACTTCCGGAAGTTCTCTGCTGATGTGTTGTTCTGATCATTTTTGGATAATCTTCAGTAGAATCATGCTTGCATGTGAAATCAATGAGATTTCTCTATAGTTTCCACAATCTATCGGGTTACCCTTCTTTGGGATAGGAACAAATAAAGATCTCTTCCAGTCAGCTGGCCAGGTGGTTGTTCTCCAGATTTCTTGGCACAGCTTGGTGAGCACGTCCAGGGCAGCATCTGTTAGCTGAATTTGACTCAGTATATTCTTTCCATCTTCTTTTAATACTTTCTGGATCATTTACTATTCTGCCTAAAGCATTCTTGATTATAGCAACTTGAGGTTTGAATTTGTTCTTCAATTTCTTAAGCTTAAGAATTGCTGAGCAAGTTCAGCCCTTTTGATTTTCTGACTCCAACTCCTTACACATTTCATTGTAACATTTTACTTTGTCGTCCTGTGTTGCCTTTTGAACGTTTCTATTAAATTCTTTAGTATCTTGAATTCTTCCTTGTACTTTGGTTTCTCTGCGCTCTAGTGCAATTTTCAGAGTCTCTTCTGACATCCATTTTGGTCTTCTCTTCCTCTTCTGTCTTTGTAATGAACATTTGCACTCTTCTTGGATGATACCCTTGATATCCTCCCACAACTCATCTGGTCTTCGTTTATTAGTGTTCAAGGCCTCAAACCTGTTCCTGAGATGATTCTGAAATTCAGGTGGTATAGACTCAAAGTCATATTTTGGTTCCTGTGTACTTGGTTTAATTTTCCTCAGCTTCAGCTTGAACTTGCATATGAGTAGTTGGTGGTCTGTTCCACAATCACCTCCTGACTTAGTTTTCACAGATGATATTGAGCTTCACAGATGATATTGAGCTTCTCCAGCAGTTCTTTCTGTAGATGTAATCGATCTGATTCCTATGCATACTATCAGGTGAAATTCATGTATATATAACCTGCATTTGTCTCTTAAAAAATGTATTTGCGATGAATAAGTCATTGATTGTACAAAACTCATCATTCTCTCTCCAGCTGCATTTCTGTCACCGAGTCCATGTTTTCCAACTATAAAATCTTCTTCTCTGTTCCAGACACCCATCATTATCAATGCATCTTTATTGCATGTTTGATCGATCTC
>NW_006400342.1:200751-202631 GCF_000299155.1 Elephantulus edwardii | reverse complement strand
GATAGGGAATGGCAAGGGACACACTGACAAAGGAGATTAATCAGAACTGGCTTTGACAAGCACTGTGGCAAGTGGACAATTAAAACAGACATGGGGGTGGAAGAAGAATGAACTGGAGAGGAGGGTGGAGAAAATAGTGCAACAATGAATGAATGAAAACCCAAAATCTCTGTAAATATTCATTAAAACTAATAAAATTTAATTTAAAAAAAAGAGGTGGATGGCCAATACTTCTTCCAATACTTCTGTCTTAATCGGAACGTTCAGATTTAGAGAAGTATCAGACAGACCAGCATTTTACAGAAAAGTGAAAGATGTATCCCTTATTGTGGAGTTAACCATTCATATCAGTGTTGTCCCTCTCCTTGGCCCACGTGCTTTTACACACTTATTTCCCTGCTCCACCATCCACCAGGCAGGATACCCACCCACTTCTACCCACTCCCTTCAACATTCATCTCCCATTGTCCACCCCCCCTTTGATCTGATAGCTTATATCTGAAGCTTCCTTGGCTTCTGTGATTCCAAATATGTCGGCTTCAGACAGTTTCTTGTGATGTGACCAGTGTCTCTGAAGTTCAGTGGCAATGCTTCCGAGCGAAGGCGATGTGTCCTGTAGAGCTGGAATGTGGCGGATGATTTCAGGACCCTTGCTGCCCTTCTTCTATGCCTGCCAAGATTTCCTTCTTTTCCCTCTATGGGGCCTCAGAATGGATCATGCGCTACGACCTTGGGGACTCCATGGTAGGTGGATGAATTATTACTGATTGGACTCCCCGATGAAAGTTGATGGTACAGTAGTTAAAGCTCTTGACTGCTAATCAAAGGTTGGTGGATCAAAATCACAAGTTACTCTGTGAAGCAAAGATGGGACAGTCAGCTTGGGTCAAAATGTACAGCTTTTCTGCACATAGAAATTCCATATGACCTAGCTAGAAAATGAGAACTGAGACAAAAACAGAAATTTGTACACCACTGTTCATAACAGCATTTTTTTATCATTGCAGAAATGTGGAAATAGCCCAGATACCCAACCACAATTGAATGAATTAAAAAATTATGGTATATTTACACAATGGAGCACTATGCAGCATTCAGGAGCAATGATTTTGTGAATTGTTACCTAACTTGGGAGGGACTGGAGAGTGTTATGCCGTGTGAAAGAACTCGGTCCCACAAGGGTAAATACTGTATAAAATCATTATTGTAGAATGAGTATGAGGATGCAAGGCGGAGGGGAGGGAAGAATGGAAACAGAGATGTGAGAATGTTCAGGACAAGGTTAATCGTGTGGTTGTACAATTTGATGGAGGAGCAATGAGGAAAATGGGAAAGATCTGGTGTGAAAAACAATGTATTTGAATTTTGTAAATAAATGAGTATAAAAATACTGTAAAATATTGTAAAACCATTCATATGAATGTATGAAACACAATCTAAATGAAAGAGTGTATGAAATAAAGCACACGGATGAAATGCACTGTAGAGATATTATTATATGAAAACCAATTTTAAAATATTCACAAAAATTATTTACAGCTTTGAAAACCCTAGGAGGAGTTCCACAGGACACATCACCATCCCTTCGGAGACAGTACAAGTAAACTTAAGAGACACTGGACACAGAAAAAAAATCCCTCTGACAAGCTGTCAGGTCATGGGTCGGACAATGGGAGATTAATTCTGAAGGCATTTGGTAGAAGTAAAGTGGTATCCTGCTGGAGGGTGGAGCTGGGAAATAAGTGGGTCAAGGCACTGGGCTAAGGGCAAGAACTACACTGTAACTAATGGTCAACTCCAAAATGAGGGATTTATCTTTCACTACTCCACAAATTGCTGTCTGTCAGATACTCTTCTAAATCTAAACATTCAGATTAAGA
>NW_006400342.1:195785-198606 GCF_000299155.1 Elephantulus edwardii | reverse complement strand
ACTGGACTTCCTTGTAAGCGTATGGATATAATCCTATCACTCACAATGTTGTACTTCAAGATGGACCTAGAAATTTCGGTTTTTAGTATGAAAGCAACTCCATTTTTCCTCACCTTTTCGTCTCCAGAATAATATATCATATGATCATCTGACTCGAAATGCCCCATGCCAGTCCATCTCATCTCTCCAATGCCTAGCATGCCAATATTTATGCATTCCATTTCTTTCGTAACAATTTCTAATTTTCCTACATTCATGGTTCTCACATTCCATGTTCCAATCACTAGTGTCTGCTTACAACTGCTCCTCTTCCTTTGTATTTTCATGCTTGACAGTTCTATCTAGGTTGCCCTTTCTGTTCGTCTACGTGTGTTGTGTTGTACATAGGGTTAAGACAGACTACGAAGAAGGATTGGCCATACACTTCTGAAATCACAGGCCTCTGAAAACCCTATGTACAACACAACACACGCATGAAATGGCAGGCCTCTGAAAACCCTATGTACAACACAACACTCACACGAAATGATAGAGCTCCCAAATTCATAAAACATGATTGGAAGACTTAGAAAAAGAAATAGCCCTCATCACAATAGTGGTAGCAGATTTTGACACTCCACTCTCACCTTAAGGAGTGTCAAACCAGAAGAAACTAAACAAAGATACAGAAGTTCTAAATTATATAATCAGCCAAATTGACTTTGTGAATGTATTCAGGGTGCTTCACATAAAAATTGTTTTACTGTCTTCTCAAGTGCACATGGTACTTTCTCTAGAATTGATCACATACTAGGACACAAAACAAGCCTCAACAAATTAAAAAACATTAAAATAATTCAAAATAGTTTCTCATAACATGGCCATGTTTTTGTTGTGTACCATTAAGTCAGAACTGACCCATAGCCTACCCTCTGGCAGGTTTTCAGAGGCAGTTTATAACAGATGAGGAAATTGCCCATCCTTCTCCAATGGAGCAGCTGTTGGCCTCAAACTGTGTGCCTTCAGAATTGCAGTGCAGTTTCTTGCTTGTAGGCCATCATAAAAGTGCCATAGAACTAGAAATTAATGGCAAGAGGGTAAGTTTTACAAAACCACTCTCATGGAAGCTAAACAACATCCTGCTTGAATACAATTGGACTATAGAAGAAATTAAGATAGGAATAAAAGAAGTTCCTTAAAACAAAGATAAAGAAGATTCAATGTGCCAAAACCTCTAGGATGCAGCTAAGGCAGTCCTCAGGGGGCAGTTCATAACAGTAGGCAAATAATTAAAAAGGAAGAAAGAAGGAAAATTAACTGCCTAACTCAACACTCTATCAAATAGGAAAAAAATAACATTCAAACACCACAACCTCTAGAAGAAAGAAAATCTTAAGAACAAGAGCCGAAATCAGTGAGATAGAAAACAGAAAAGCAATTGAAACCATCAACAATATCAGGATTTGGTTCTTTAAAAAGATCAATAAAATTGACAAACCATTAACAATTTTAACAAAATAAAAGAAGACAGAAGTAACTCAATTAAGAAATAGTATAGGTGACATCACATCAGAGTCTAATGAAATTAAATAGATAATATCAGAATTTTATGAAATGCTATACTCCAATAAACTTTAAAACTTAGCGAAAATGGATACATTGCTTTAAACTGATATTCTATTCATATTGACATAGATAGTTGTAGAACACTTGACCCATCACAAAAGAAGAAATTGAGCACTTCCTACAGACTCTCCACTAAAAAGGCCTAGCTCAGAGAGCTTCACATCTGAATTCTATCAAACATTTAGGAAAGATCTATCATCAATTCTACTTAAATTATTTTAAAAAATAAAAAAGGGAATATTCCCAGAATTATTCTATGAAATAAACATAACCCTGATACTAAAACCAAGCAAAGACATTACTGAAAAAGAAAAATACCTCTTCACTGCATAATTTGACGGGTGGGAGTAGGGAGGTGTAAAGGAAATGAGAATGATCTGGTGTGAAAATGATGTATAAGATCTTTTTAAACATACCAGTATTATAAAAGAAAGAAAAAGAAAATTACAGACCAGTACTTCTCATGAATATAGATTAAACAACCCTTAACAAAATCCTGGCCAGTAGAATGCAAAAGCACATTAAAAAAAAATAACTCACCATAACAAAGTAGGATTCTTAACAAATATGTAAGGATAGCTCAACATAACAAAAATCAGCATAATTTATCACATTAACAAAGAAAAGAAAAAGACCCACATGATCCTGTCAATTGATGCAGAAAAAGCCTTTGACAAAGCTGCTGCTATATGCAGACACTATAATAATGTACACAGAAAACCCCAAGGACTCAATTAAAAAACTGTTATACGTAGTATACAGATTTAGTAGAGTGGCAGGATACAAGATCTATATACAAAAATCTTGGGGATTCTTCTAAAGTAACAAAGGAGGCACGAAAAAGGAAACTAAAAAAGCAACACCTTTTTATCATGTTGTTGTTGTTAGGTTCCATCAAGTTAAGTACAACTCATAGTGACCCTATGAATAAAAGATCTGAACCATGTTCTATCCTGCACCATCCTCACATTTTTGGACATACAAGAACCCACTGCAGCAGTTACCATGTCAATCCACCTAGTTGAAGGTCTTCCTTTCCTTCACCAACCTTTCATCCTTTCTAGCATCATGTCTTTCTCCAAGGAATGCACCTTCTAGCAACATGCTCAAAGTATGTGAGATGAAGACTCATAATTCTTGCCCCCAAAGAGCATTCCAGCTGCACCTTTTTACCATGTTGTTGTTATGTGCCGTCGAGTCGTTTCCGACTCATAGC
>NW_006400342.1:188304-194737 GCF_000299155.1 Elephantulus edwardii | reverse complement strand
ATTCTCTGCTTTCAGCCAAGATCCATCTAACATCAGCAACAATATCCCTAGTACCACGACCCCTTCTAAACCCAGCCTGGACTTCCAGCAGTTCTCTGCTGATGTGCTGTTCTAATCGTTTTTGTCAACTACAAATTAAGGTACTTAGGAATAAACCTAACTAATGACACAAAAGACCTTTAGCTTTTAAAAAGAAAACTACAAAACACAACTACAAGAAACAATAAGAGACTTAAATATGTGGACGGGGTTCCCTGTTCATGGTTAGGAAGATTCAATACAGGAAAATGATGATACCATCGAAAGCATTATTCACAAGAGCAAGGATATGGAAATAGCTCAAATTCCATCAAAAACTAATGGACTGAGAAATTGTGGTACCTTCACATGATGGAATACCATACAACATTCAAGTGTAATGATTTTGAAAAATATTACATAACACAGGAGAGGCTAGAGAGCATTATTCTGAGTGAACTATCTCAGTCTCAAAGGACACTAGTGAGATGTCTAAAGGGGGAAAGGGAGGGAAGGGGGAGGCTGAAGTTGAGGAGAGGGAGAAATAATAAGACTGAAGTGTTTGGTGGCAGAGGAAGAAGGAGAAGGAATTAGGAAGGAGCCAATGGGGGCCTGAAAAGACAAGGTAATAATTGCATAGATCAATGGTGATTAATTTTATAAAACAATGTATAGGAATGATTGTATGAAACACAATGTGAATGAAAGAATATGTGAGACACAGTATGTATAAATTTAGCACAATGTGTACAAATTTTATATGCAAACCAATATAAAATAAAATTAATTTTCAAAAGTAATACTTAGAGATTAATTCATAGCAATAAGCAGACACATTAAAAGGGAAGAAAGAATGAAAACTGATCATTTAACGCAACATCTCTGACAAATAATGAGAAAAGAATAGGACGCAAAATTCACAACCTCTAAAAGAAGAAATCAGAATAATAAGAAGAGAAATAAATAGAATGGAAATAAGAAAAAAAAATTTGAAATGATCAACAAGACTAGGAGTTAATTTCAAAGAGATCAATAAACTCAGCAGACCACTGTCAAACCTAACAAAGGAAAAGACAAATGAGACCCCAATAGTAAGAATAAAAAGTGAAATAGATGATGTCAAAAGATATCCAACTGAAATAAAATGGATAATGACAGAGCATTATGAAAAATTAAAAAAAATATGAAAACCTATAGGAAATGGACAAATACTTAGAAACTCACAACCTACCCCACTGGACACAAGACTGAAGTAGAACACTAGAACAGACCCATCACAAAGAAGAAATTGAGCAAGTCATAAGAAAAATTTCAACAACAAAATATCCTGTATCAGATGTCTTTACCAGTGAGTTTTACCAAACATTCAGAGAAGAATTGTCACTAATGCTACATAAACTTTTTCAGAAAATAGAAAAAGAAGGAGTAATCCTAGATTAATTCTATGAAATAAGCATAACTCTGATTCCAAAGCTTGGTAAAAATGTTGTTGTTGTTGTTGTTATTGTTGTTGTTGTTGTTATGTGCCGTCGAGGCTTTTGGGACTCATAGCGACCCTATCTATGTACAACAGCTCTAAACCGTGCTCTATCCTGTGTCAATCTCATTGCCTCTGACACACCCATCCCGATTACCCCAGTCACTGAATCAATCCACCTCATAGAGGTCTTCCCTTCCTGCGCTGTTCCTCTACTCCACCCAGCATGATGTCCCTCTCTAAAGACCTGTCTCTCCTTACAACATGTCCAAATATGTCAGACAAAGCCCCAGAATCCTGGCCTCCAAGGAGCAGCCTGGTTTAACCCTCTCTAGGTAAAAATACCACCAAAAAGAGAACACTAAAGATGACTACCTCATGAAAATAAATGCAAAAATCCTTAAAGAAATATTAGCCAAAATAATCCAACAACATATTAAAAGACTAATACATAACAACCATGTGGGATCCATAATAGACATATAAGGATGGTTTATCATAAAAAATAAACATAATATATGACATCAACAAAAGACAAGAACCACATGATCATCTTAATTGATACTGAAAGGGCTTTAGACAAAATCCAACACCTTTTGCTGATTAAAACACTCAACACAATAGGAATAGGGAGGCATTCCCTCATCATAATTATGAATATATAGTCTATACAAACATCATGTCAACAGAGAACGATTAAAGGCATTCCCCCTAAAAACAGGGATTAGGCAAAGATGTCCACTGTCACTACTCCTATTCAGTATTGTATTGGAAGTTCTAGTGAAAGCAATAAGGCAAGAGAAGGAAATAAGAGGCCCTCAAATTGGCAAAAAGTAGGTAAAACTATTCCTATGGACAGATGATGACATGACAGTATACTTAGAAAACCCCAAAGATTCAGCAAGAACTCTCTTGGGCATAGTTCACCAATTCAGCGAAACAGGAGGATGCAAGATCAACAATATTAGTCGAATTTCTCTACAGTGACATTTGTTGTTGTTGTCAGAATTGACTCATAGTTGACCATCAGCAACTTTTCAGAGCCAGCTAATTGCATAGGAGATTGCCCATCCTTGTCCTGTGGAGCAGCTGGTCAATTTGAACCACATGCTTTCAAGAATGCAGTGCAGCTGCTTACTATTAGGCTACCAGAACCAAGGAGAACATAGAAAAGGAAATGAAATAAGAAAAACAATACCAATTACAATAGTTAACCCAAAGGTGAAATACTTAGGAATAAATCTAACTAGAGACACAAAGACCTATATAAAGAAATGACAATGTATTACTAAAAGAATTGTATACAGATTGAAGAGGCATGGAAAAAGCATGCATCCCTGGTGCACATCCTTCCTAATTTTAAACCGTACAGTATCCCCTTGATCTGTTTAGATAACAGTTTCTTAGTCTAGGTATAGATTTAGTATGAGCACAATTAAGGATTCTTGGATTCCCATTCTTCTTAATATTAGTCATAGTTTGCTGTGATCTGGACAGTCAAATGCCTTCGCACAGTCAATAAAGTACAGATACAGACAGACATTCTTCCAGTATTCTGTTTTCAGCTGAGATCCATTTGACATCAGCAATGATATCCCTGGTGCCACGGTCTCTTCTACACCCAGCCTAAGCCTCAGGAAGTTTCCTGCCTATGTACTGTTCTAGTTATTTTGGAATGATCTTCAGCAGTATTTTTCTTGCATGTAATATTAATGGTATTGTTTGATAATTTCCACATTCTGTTGAATCACCTTTCTCAGGGATGGGAACAAACATATATCTCTTCCATCCAGCTGTCCAGGTAGCAGTCCTATAAACTTCTTGGCATAGACCAGTGAGCCTGTCTAGGGTTATATCTATTAGTTGAAACATTGCAGTTTGTATACCGTCAAGTCTTTAGGTCTTATTTTTGCCAACATCTTCAGTGCAACTTGAACACCTTCTTTTATTATTGTTGGCTCTTGTTCACGGTTCACGTGATAACTTCCAGAAATTTTTCAGTGTGAACCAATTCTTTTTGGTATAGTGAGTCTGTGTATTCCGTTTATCTTCTCTTAATGCTTCCTGGGTCATTCAAGATTTTGCTCAAGGGATTTTTCAGTATTAAAACTCAAGGCTTGAATTTATTTTCAGTTCTTTCAGCTTGAGAAATATTGAAAAGGTTTTCCCCTTTTCTATTTTATAACTTCAGCTCTTTGCACATTTCATTATTATATTTTGCTTTGTCTTCTAAAGATTTGCTTTCCTTCAGCATTTGTTCCCGTTTTTTTGCTTCTTGATGCTATAGTGCAATTTTCATAGTTTTCTCAGACATTAATTTTGGCATTGTTTCCTCCTCTGACCATTTATTCCCTTCATGTATATTAGAGAAATTAAAATAAAAACAATGAGATATCATCTCAATCCAGTAACAATACCCAAATTCAGCAGAATAGCTAACAGCAAATGCTGGTGAGGATGTGGAGAGATCAGAAGTCTAATACATTGTTGATAGGAAAGTAAAACAGTACAACAATGAAGGGCAGTTTAGCTCTTTCTTAAATAGTTTAAAACAGAGATACCATTTGACCCAACTATCTCACTACTGGAAATATCCTAAGAAAATCAAAGTTCTGACACAAACAGATAAAGCAGATAATATGCACACTCATATTTTCACAGCATTATTCAGCAAAGAGATGGAAGTAGTCTTATGTGCCCATCAACAATTGAATGTCTAGAGAAACTGTGGTACATTCACATGATGGATTATTACACATCATTGAAAAACAGTGAATTTGAAAAGCACTACACAACATGGATGAGTCTGGAAGACATGCTGACTGAAATATCTCAGTCACAAAGGGACAAATACTGCATAACTCTGCTATTGTGATAATAGGATTGAGACACAGATGGTAAGAGTAGGAAAAGCGTGGATAAATAATGAACACTACACTCAAATGGGTGAAAGCAATGACAAAAACTATGTATATGACAATTGATAACCTGGAACAGGAGAACATTAAAAGGGAATTAGGGAAATAGTCTATGTATTTCCTACTGCCGAAGGGGCCCTTTAGAGTAGTGAGAGAAGATCTTCACCCTGAAACTCACAGCGTCCCTTTTCAGCAGGAAGTAGCTAAGAGAATACACCATCCCCTTTTCCTTATGAATCAGGGTGAAGTCTCTCTCAGGGAGGAGTGATAGGGAATGGCAAAGGACATACTGACAAAGGAGATTAATCAGAACTGGCTTTGACAAGCACTGTGGCAATTGGACAATTAAAACAGACATTTGGGGGGGGAGAAGAACGAACTGGGGATGAGGGTAGAGAAAACAGTGCAACAATGAATGAATGAGAACCCAAAATCTCTGTAAATGTTCATTAAAATGAATAAAATTTAATTAAAAAAAGGAATTAGGGAGAGGAGAGGGAGGAAAATCTGAATGAATGGAAACCAATCTTTTTTAAAATCTTCTTTGAAATTTAAGGGGAAAAGCCCTAAAGGTTGGATTTATCAAGTTATAGGGTTTTTTTTAAAAAAATACATATTTCTTAATTAGAAGAGTCTTCATTAAGGCATAAAAAATTAAATACTATGGAAAAAAATTCACATAGATTTTACTAGGATCCATGATCAGGAGTAGTCAAGAAAACAGTGTATTAGACTTCTGATCTCTCCACAGTAAAAAAGTCAAAAGACGTGTTGCATTGGGAAAAATCTGCTGTTAAGATTAAGGAGCACAATAATATTATCAGTTGTTTTGTATGTATCTGATGAATGAGTGTGACAGAAGAATATAGTACTTTGTCTTTGAATTGTGGTGTTGGAGAAGAGTACTGAACAACCCATAAACAAACAGGTCTTTTAGGAAGTGCAATGAGGTTGCTTATTAGAGTTAAGAAAGGAAAAACTTCATTTCATATACTTTAAGCATGTTTCTCAGGTCGTTCTGGTCATGGAAAAAAGTCATCTTGCTAGGAAAGATAGAGGGTCAGAAAAAGAGGAGAAGACCCTCAACAAGAAGGATGGACACAGTCTTTAACAAAGGGCTCAAGCACATTGAAGATTGTTAGGACGCCACAGATAAGGTTCTGATCTATTGTCAACTAGACTGAATATTTCAAAAATAACACATCAATGTGATCAATTGTTTTTGCTCAAGGTTACAGAAAAATAATACAGATGGAGGGGGAAAAAATGAGATATGTAAAGTCATACCAAAAGTCAAAGCAAAAGACTAAGTCCCTTGATGACCTCAAACTGTACTATGACTTAGTTCTTTGAGGTAATAGTTAATCACCAAAATTAATGGAGCTTATAGATGAATAAAGCATGAGTAATTAAAACTACAGATTATTCCAAATTTAGGACTACACTCATATCTTTCCCATAGAATCTTTTTTTCAGAATATATCCATGCCCTGTTTTATCTCTTCTTTTGATAATACGTGAAGAGAAGAAAATCGATGAATGCAGGTTTAAAAACAGATCAGAGTAGTCCACAAGACATAATGTGAGAAATTGTAGGCATCTATTTCTCTAACTTCAGGGACACTATATATTGTACTAATGTAGAAGACATTTTAATGTTGGTTCAACCTGAACTCAAAAGAATAATACAACATTACTCTCTCCTGGAATTTGCAAGGATCCCCCAATTTTCCTAGGGTCACTAGGAGTCACCTGTGACTCAAAGGCACTTAACAACAACAAACAACATTGTTCCTACTGAAATTAGGAAGCTCTACAGGCTTAGTGGTAAGGAGTTGTGCTGCCAACCCAAGGGGGTACAATTCAAATTCAACAGCAGCTCTTCAGAAAAAAGATGGGCCATCTTCTCCCATGTAATTTGTTGTTGTTGTTATGTGCCGTCGAGTCGTTTCCAACTCAGAGCAACCCTATGCACAACAGCCCTAAATCCTGCTCTATCCTGCGCCAACCACACCGCCTC
>NW_006400342.1:159889-185679 GCF_000299155.1 Elephantulus edwardii | reverse complement strand
AGATTTAGAGGAGTATCTGACAGACAGCAATTTGTGAAGCAGTGAAAGATAAATCCCTTATTGTGGAGTTAAGCATTAGTTACAGTGTTGACCCCACCCTTAGCCCAGAGCCTTGACCCACTTACTTCCCAGCTCCACCCTCAACCAGGATAACCCTTCTCATCTGCCAAGCCCCTTACTGCCCCAAAAAACCCACTGGAAGGCCAATTATGCATGCATTTCAACTGTGAAGGAAATGTTAACAACAATGGTGTCTACCTCTGATGTCTAAATCTAGTCGCTAGGGAGTTACTTGTATTCTTACTCAATGGCAAGAGATTTGAGCTCACCAGCTGCTCTACAGACTCATTAGAGGATGCGAATGGTTAATGTCTTTGATTGTTAACGGAAAGACTGATGGTTAGAGTTCGCCCAGAGGTGCCTCAGAAGAGAATTAGTTATTGAACAACTCTTGGAGTACAGTTCTATTCTAACACATCTGGGGTCTCCATGACTTAACAGCGACTGATAAAAGTAATAATTATTTTGGCAGGATCCTCTTCTGACACTCATTTAAGTAGTTTTTAATGGGAGTGATGACAACAGTGAAAAATCTTAAAAAAAAAAAAAAGAAAAAAGAAAAAGAAAGCAAACTCTAATACATCCCTCCACCCTAGAATTTATAGTCACTTCACCAGCCACACATTTTGCAGTTAAGATGTGAAAAGAATACTTAATGGTTTACTCTGGCTCAAAGCTCTGCCTTGATTTGGTTTGCATTCTCAGGCATTAGAAGCTGTGCTTCTAACAAAGAGCAATGGGCAAAGGGCTTCTGCTGATTCCCTCTGCTTTCCTCTCTTCTGTCATGTGAGATAACCTGCAGGGGAAGGAGAGAGTCAGGAGAAAGAGTTAGAAAGTAACATAGAAGCTGTGACAGTGTTGGGTGGGAGGCAGGAGGCACATTGAAAATGGGAACAGAAGGAAGACAGCAACTGAGAAAAGTTATGAGATATGACACAGGATATGGCTACTGACTTAGAATGAAAAAAAGAACAAGCTCAGTTCTGGTATTTTAGCCTGGAAGTTGAGAACTCTGGTCTTAACTAAATAAAAATTGTCTGAAAATGTTAAAAATAATATTGCCTTTCCTAATGCACTGAAAATAGACAGATTAGAAAAGGAATTTATTGCATAAGACTAGTGAAATGGAGGTAACAGTCATAACTTAGATGTCAACTGCATCATCTTTTTCTCGTTCTGTTGATGATTCATACTCACTCGTTGTTGAGTCAGAACCAATCCACAGTTGTTCCTCCAAAAAGTCTCCAAGGCTGTAAATCACAGAGGAGGAGACTGGCCACCTCTCTTTTGTGGAATTACTGGTAGATTTGGACCTCCAGAGAGGCACAGTCTTTAAATTCTCAGTGCTAATCTCTATGGATGGTGACTAGGCCACCAGAGCTCATTTCTTGATGATTATTTTTGTTGTTGTTGATAGGTGCTGTCAAGTCGACTGCAGCACATACCGACTTTATATACAACAGCTATGAACCCTGCTCTCTCCTGAGCCAAATTCACTGTCTCTGACACACTTACCCCCATAACCCTAGTTATTGAGTCAATTCATCTCATCCAGGGTCTTCTTCTCTTGCACTGGATCTCCACCCTTCCAAGCATGATGTCCCTCTTCAAGTTCTGGTCCTTCCTTGCAACATGCCCAAAGTATGTGAGATGGAGCTTCAAAATCCATCAGAGCATGGCAGCATTTTGCAAAGAAGAAGCCTGGTTTCACGCTCTGTAGGATGAGCCTGTTTGTTCTCTTAGCAATTCATGACATATTCAGTACTCTTCTCCAGCACTGCAACTAAAGGGTATCTATTCTTTTTCTATCATTATTAGCCAATGTTCAGTACTCTGATGCATAGAAAGTAATTGCAAAGACCATGGCCCTGGATCACGCACACCTTAGTCTCTAGACTGACATTATAGCTCTTCTGTACTCTGGAGAGGTCCCTCATAGAAGATTTTCCAAATGCAATTCATCTATTTCCTGACTGCTGGTACCAAGAATGTTGATTGTGGAGCAAGCAATATGAAGCTGTTAACAATCTCTGTCTCTTCACTGTCTATAATGATGCAGCCAATTGGCCCAGTGGTGAGACTCTTCTTGATGTTGAACTTCATCCGATATTAAGGCTACCGTCCTTGAACTTCTGCAGCAAATACTTCAGATCCTCTTCAGTTTCAGCAAGCAAGGCTGTTATTGAGTATCCCATCAATCCTAATGTTACATTCCTCCTCAAAGAGCTCAGTCTCCTGGATGATTTGTTCTGCATATAGATTGAAAAGGAATGGAGATAGTATACATCTCCGGCATACACTTTTCCTGATTTTGAACCATGCAGAGTTTTCTTGATCTGTTCTCATGACTGCCTCCTTGTCCAAGTATAGGTTTTGCATAAGCACTTCTCAAATTTCAGTTTGTCACACCGCAGTAGCTTGTATGTTACTATGATACTAAAATCTAGGCTACCAGTATTTAAAAAATGAGCATAATTTTGTGTGGTAAATAAGTTTCAACAGGACACCCACAATGAGACAGACTGGGAATAAAGATCGAAAGATCTGCTTCTGAAAATTAGTCACTGCAAACTTACCCATGATCTGGATCACAACATAATGCCAACCAATAAGTACTGGAAGATGAGCTTCCTAAATTAGAAGATACAACAGTGACCACAAAATTGGCTCAAACAATCTTGAAGATGACGCAGGATTAGAAATGTTTCATTCTACTCTATATGAGTCATTAAGATATATTGAAGCTTGACTTAAGAGCAACTATTAACACCAACTATCAAAGATTAGGGCCCTCTGGTAGCTTAGTAGTAAGAACTTGCACTGCCAACTCTAAGACTAGTGTTTCAAGTTCACCAGATGTTTAGTTGGAGACAGGCAATCTCCTCGCATATAATTTGCAGCCTCTGTAAACATGCTGAAAAGTCAGGGATGAGTTGGTTTAGACTCCATGGTACATAACACTGAATATTAAAGCAGATCAATGAGGCCAACTGTGTAAGGGAGAGAAAATAAGTATAAGGTCAAATGCACATGGCTGTGGGATGCAAAGGAAACTGACCCTTTTATTTCCCATCCTTCTCCATTACATAATATGGGAAAGTAAAAAAAAAAAAAGAAAAGTGAAAATCTGAGAAATTCTGCAATGAGGAAACAGCTAATTTCAGACAGAGAATATATACACATGTTCACATACACTCTAACAATTCATTTCATTGGGAATAAAGCATTATATGGCATTATTATTGAGATGCTGATTTTATAATTTGATGTAGGCTAAAAAAAAGTAAGGATTTTTTTGTAACCTAATAACAACTGATTTGAGTCATTTGTTGAAGAAAGTTTATATCAATATATTTAATGCAGTAACAACTCAAAAGCTTCCAAAATGATAAATAGAATTTTTCAGTCACATACAACTAAATGTGGAAAAGGAAAGCATTATTTGGCTAGAGTTCTAGAATAGAAAAGCAAATTTAATTCCATTAGTTGGTAAATTGCTATTAAGTTTCTGTTTGTTCTCCCTGGAGTCTGGCAACATGACTCCATATTCTGATCCTTCACCATCAATTAGTATTTTAATAAAAGCAACTGCTTAAAAGACGAACAATCACAGCATGAGTTAACTTAATTTTGCCTGTGGTTGAAGTATAATCTGTTGTCCTTCATTACTATAAAAACCATGAAACCCTATTAGAAATACTACGTTAGGAAGACATGAACACAGTAGTCCAAAGAGGAGCTTCAGTTTCACCCTTGAAATTCCTTACACTTGATGAATTTCAGTATTTTTCCAGGAATAATCTTAGAAGTCTTATTTTTTTAATAACGTTGTATTTTATTTTCTTTAAAATTTATTTCCACTTATTGTGTGCTTGCTTATTTTTTTTTATACTAGAAAGTATATTCCATTATGTTCAGGAAATGTCTCCCTTATTTATTGCTATGACCTCAGTGTCCAGAGCAGGGTCTCGCCAGAGCACAAACCAAATCAATATTATGGCTTAAAGAAAAGAGACTATTAAAGGAAGCAAAAACTATCCAACAATGGCAAGCATAGACTTATGGGTCATAAAATTTTTACACCCTAGTCTTAGTCCAGGGACTAAGTTGGTGGGAGCATGGGTATCATGTTGGAATGCTAAGCAAAATGTCATTGGTTTGAATCCACCAGCTGCTTCCAGGGGAAAAGTCTCCTTTGGTAAAGATTTAAAGCCTTGTAAACCAGAGAAGGAGGATGTCCCATCCTCACTGTCTAGAGGTCCCGCCTGCTCCAGGAACACCAACATCACAGAGGAGTGGAGAGGAAGTGGGTGGACAGAGGTGAGTGGAGGCCTGGACTGTCAAATCAAGTGTGGCTATGGATAAGGGGGTGTGGGAGATGCTGGAAGGGTAAGAAGAAGGAACTGAGCTGGATGCTAGCAGAGGAGGTGTGGGATGGATGCTAGCAGAGGAGGTGTGGGGATGGGAACAAGACACATGCACCAAAGAGGGTGGCAGACAGAACCAGCACCCTGGTCAGTTACCTAGAAAAGTCTCTTATCTGGTCTTTTGAGCTAAATGCTTGTCTGTCTAATATAATTCTATAGTCAAATATCCAAACTAAGACAGACTAGGGAGAAGGATTGTCTACCCACTTCTGAAATTACAGGCCTCATAAAACCCTATGTACAATACAGCATACTTAGACTAGACTAGCAGATATGGCATCAGACGCTGAAACTTCTTAATGGGAATCACAAAGGAGGAGGAACAGGTGCAAACTGGCACATGGAATTGATTGGAACATGGAATGTAAGAAGTATGAATGTAGGAAAACTGGAAATTGTTAAGGAAGAAATGGAACACATAAATATACATTAATATTCTAGGTATTGGAAAAATGAAATGGTTTGGCATGTACTATGCTGGAAATGAAAAGGTAGGGAAAACTTCATAGTTAAAAAGAACATTTCTAGATCCATCTTGAAATAAAATGTTGTGAGTGACAGGGTAATATCCATACACATTCAAGAAAGACCTGTCAATATCACTATCATTCAAATATATGCACCAACAGCCAGGGCCAAAGAAGAATAAATAGATGGCTTCTACTAACTTTTGAACTCAGAAATGGATTGAACATACAATCAAGATGAGTAACAGAAATGCCAAAGTTGGGAAGAGAGAAGAGGCATCAGTAGTTTAAAAGTATGGACTTGGTGATAGAAATGAGGCTGGAGATGGAATGATAGAATGTTGTACAATTAATGGCCTATTCATTGCAAATATCTTTTTTTTCAAATATATTTTTTAAGAAACATAAATTGCATCTATATACATGGACTTCACCTAATTGTCCACACAGATGTCAGATTGGCTACATCTGCAGAAAATATTGATGGAGAACTTCAATATCAGCTGTGAAAACTAGTCTAGGTTATGATTGTGGAACAGACCATCAACTAATCATATGCACTAGAATTTAGAAAACATCTCAGGAACAGGTTTCAGGCCTTGAATACTAAGACCAGTTGAGCTGTGGGAGGATATCGGGAAAATAATCCATGAAGAATGCAAAAATGTCACCACAGTTACAAAATGGATGTTAGAAGAGACTCTGAATATTGCACTAGAGTGACAAGAAGCCAAAGCAAAGAGAAGAAATCAAGAATTTAAGGAGATAAACAGAAGACTTCAAAGGAAAGCATGGGAAGACAAAGAAAAGTATTAAAATGAAATGTGCAAAGAGCTGTAGTCAGAAAATCAAAAGGGATTAACTCATCATTTCTTAAGCTGAAGGACTAAAGAACAAATTCAAACCTTGAGTTACAATACTTAAGAACACTGAGGGAAGAATGTTGAATGACCCAGGAAGCATAAAAAACAAAAGATGGAATGAGTACACAGTCACTATACCCAAAAGAATTAGCTGACACAGAAGAATCTTACAAAACAACATATGATGAAGAGCCTATGGTGATTAAAGAGAAAGTTCAAGCAGCTTTAGAGGAATTGGGAAAAAAACAGGGCCCCAGGAATTGATAGAATACCAGTTGACATATTTTTTCAACAAATACATGCTGTCCTGGACTTGCTCACTAGGTTATGCCAAGAAATCTGGAAGTCAATTACCTGGCCAACTCACTAGGGGAAAAAAAGAAATTTATGTTTATTCCCATTAAAAAAAAAAAAAAGGTGACCAGACTGTGGAAATTATCAAATGATTCTGGATATAGAAGGATAGAATCTTGCACAATGATTTATTCATTGCAAATATGTTTTATAAGAAACATAAACACTGGTTATACACATGAATTTCACCTGATGGTATGCATAGGAATAAGATTAATTACATATTTGGAAAGAACTACTGGAGAAGCTCAATATCAGCTGTGAAAACTAGGCCAGGTTCTGATTGGGGAACAAACCATCGATTTCAACTACTCATATGCAAGTTCAAACTGAAGCTAAGGAAAATGAAATCAAATCCACAGGAACCAAAATATGACCTTGAGTCTATTTCACCTGAATTTCAAAACCATCACAGGAACAGGTTTGAGGCCTTGAACACTAAAGAGTGAAGACCAGATGAGCTGTGGGACAATATCAGGAAAATAATCCATGAAGAATGCAAAAAATATCACTACAACGACAGAAGAGGAAGCAAAAACCAAAATGGATTTCAGAAGAGACTCTGAATATTGCACTAGAGCACTGAGAAGCCAAAGCAAAGGGAAGAAATCCAAAAGTTAAGTAGTTGAACAGAAGATTTGAAAGGGCAGCACAGGAAGATGAAGTAAAACATTATAATGAAATGTGCAAAGAGCTGAATTCAGAAAATCAAAGGTGTCAAACTCACTCAGCATTGTTCTTTTAAATTTTATTATTATTATTAATTCTAATGAAATTTTACAGAGACTTTGGATTTCCCTTCACTCATTGTTGCACTTTTCTCCCTGCTCACCCCTCCCCTGCCAAGTTCACTCTTTTCTTTGAAAAGTAAAAGAAAAAGTCTTTCATTGTTATACAATCCCTCCCCCCAGGTCCACTCATGACAATACCTAATTACATATCCCTTTTAAACATTTTTGCCTCATCTGCTTCAATGCAGTATACATTAATTATCCCATCTTTCTAAATCTCCCCTTAACCCCAATGTCAGTCCTGTTTTACAACATGGCACTATGCAGTATTTGTCCTTTTGTGATTGAGCTATTTCGCTCAGCATAATGTCCTCCAGAGTCATCCATTTTGAATAATATTTAATGAGTTACTTGTTTTTCAATGAAGCATAATATTCCATTGTGTGAATATATCACAGCTTCTCTATCCATTCATTTGTTGATGGGCACTTGGGTTGTTGCCAACTCTATGCAATTGTGAACAAAGCCACAATAAACATGGGTGTGCAACTCAGCATTTCTTAAGCTGAAGGAACTGAAGAACAAAGTCAAGCCTGGAGTTGCAATACTTAAGGATGCATTGAGTAGAATATTAAATTATCCAGGAAATATTAAAAGAAGATGCAAAGAGTATACAGAGTCATTATACCAAAAGGAATTGGAAGACAGAGAAAAATTTCATGAAACAACATATGAGCAAGAGCCTATGGTGATGAAGGAAGAAGATCAAACTGCTCTGAAAGAATTGGCACAAACCAAGGCCCCAGATGTATTTCAACTAACAGATGCTGCCCTACATGTGCTCACCAAGTTAAGCCAAAACATCTGGAGGATAACCACCTGGCCAACTGACTGGAAGTGATCTATATTTGTTCCCATACCAAAGAAAGGTGATCTGACAGAGTGTGGACATTTTTAAACAATATTATCACATGCAAGCAAGATTATATTATATATTAATATCACATGCTGACGATTATAAAAAAACAACTGGAACAGCACATCAACAGAGAATTGTCAAAAGTACAGGGTGACTTTAAAAAAAGGCTGTGGTACTAGGGCTATTGTAGCTAATGTTAGATGGATCTTGGCTTGAAAGCAGGGAACACCTGAGGAATGTCTGTGTTTTACTGACTATGCAAAGGCATTTGACTATGAGGACCACAACAAACTGTGGCTGACTCTAAGAAGAATGGGACTCCCAAAACACTTGATTGTGCTTATGTGAAACCTATCCTTGGACTAGGAGGCAGTCGTCAGAACAGAGCAAGAAAACACTGTAGCGTTCAAAATTGAAAAAATGCATGCCAGGGATGTCTTCTATCTCCGTACCTTTTCAATCTACATGCAGAACAGATTATCCAGGAGACTGGGCTCTATAAGGAGAAATGTGGCATCAGGATTGGAGGTAGACTCATTAACAATCTCCATTATGCAGATGACACAACCCTGCTTGCTGAAACTGAGGTGGACCTGAGGCGCTTGTGGCAGAGGGTTAAGGATCGCAGGCTTTGATATGAACTGAAGCTCAATATCAAGAAAACAAAGATTCTCACCACTGGGCTGATTGTCAGCATCATTATAGATGGTGAAGAGATTGAGATTGTTAAAGCTTTTTTTGCTTGGCTTCACAGTCAACACTCTTGGTACCAGCAACCAGGAAATTAAAAGGCATATTGCATTTGAAAAATCTGCTGTCAGAGACCTCTCTAAAATACTGAAGAGCAATGATCTCAGTCTGGAGACTAAGGTTCACCTGTTACAGGGCATGGTCTTTGCAATCACTTGCCATAAATCAGAGACTTGGACAATGACTAGGGATGATAGACAGAGAATTGATGCCCTTAAGCTGTGGTGCTGGAGAAAAGTATTGAATATATCATGGACTGCTAAGAGAACAAGTTTGTCCTGAAGAGGGTGAGGTGAAACCAGGCTGCTTTTGGAGGCAAGGATTCTGAAGCTTTGTCTGACATACTTTGGACATCTTGCAAGGCAGAACCAGTCCTTGCTTGGGAGGGTGGAGGGACAGTGCAGGAGAGAAAGACCCTCAATGAGATGGATTGATTCAGTGTCTGCGGTAATGGAGGTAGGTGTGTCAGAGATGATAAGGTTGGCTCAGGAAAGTGCAGGGTTCAGAGCTGTTGTACATAGAGTCGCAATGAGTCTCAAATGACTCGATGACACATAACAACAACAATATTAATATCACATACAAGCAAGATCCTGCTGAAGATTAGCCAAAAACAACTGAAACTGTACATCATCAGATAATGCTAGATGGGTAAGCTGGTTTTAGAAGAGGCAGCAGCGTTCCTAGGGACATTATAGCCAATGTTAGATGGGTCTTGGATGAAAGCAGAGAATACCAGAGGAATGTCTATCTCTGCTTCATTGAGTATTTAAATGCATTTGACTGTGTGGATCACAACAAATTGTAACTAACCTTGAGGGGAATGGGAATCCCAGAGCATTTTATTGTGCTCATGCAAAACATATGCTTAAACCAGGAAGCTGTCATCACTAGAGAGCTGGGAAACACTGCATGGTTTAAAATCAGGAAAGATAAAAAAAATCAGGAAAGATGTGCATCAGGGTCTCCTTAACCTTTTCAATCTATTTGCAGTGCAGAACTGATCATTCGGGAGGCTGGACCTTATCAGGAGCAATGTGGCATCAGGATTGAAGGAAGACTTATCCACAACCTGCATCATGCAGATGTCACAACATTGCTTGCTGAATCTGAGAAGGACATGAGGTGTCTGCTGCAGAAGGTAAAGGATTACAGTCTTTGATATGATTTGAAGTTCAGCATCAAGAAAACAAAGATTCTCACCACTGGGTCAAATGGCAACTTCATGATAAGATGGAGAAGAGAGGAAGATTTTTAACAACTTCAGTTCGTTGTTCAACACTCTTGACACCAGCCGTCAGGAAACCAAAAGATATATTGCATTGAACAGTGTTGAATATACCATAGACTGTTAGGAGAACAAACAGATCTGTCCTGAAGAAGGTGAAACCAAGCTCTACTCTGGAAGCAAGGATTTTGAAGCTCTGTTTCAAAAACATGCTTTAGACATGTGGACAGGAGGGGCCAGTCCTTGGAGAGGGGCATAATGCTTGGAAGGGTGGAGGAACAGTGAAAGAGAGGAAGACCCAGGATGAGATGGACTGATTCAGTGACTGGAGAAATGAGGTTAGATCTCCTGGAGATGATGAGATTGGCTCAGGATAGGAAAAGGTTCAGAGCTATTATGCATAGGGTTGCTATGAGTCAGAGTTGACTTGATGGCACATAATAACAATTAACAACAAACCAGATGAGCTTATGACCATTTCTCAGAATGTGAGCTGGTTCCAGGTTCTGGCTTCTGAGTGGCCCAGCTTGCCTCATTCTCCTGGAAGTGGACCAGCCTTTGTGTCACTGTTCTCCTCCTGTAATCCCAGCTCTCTTGGCTCATAGGATGTCTCTGACATACATATTTAATATTTAGTCACATTTGCATGATCATTTTCAGAGTAAGACCTAGCTGTTGTTAGAGGTTGTGAAGTCTGACTCATAGGGACCCTAGGAAAAACAGACCTGAACTCTGTTCTATGCTGTAGCATTTTTATTATTGTTCTTATTAATTTTAATGAAAGTTTATAGAGACATTGGATTTCCATTCATTCATTGTTGCACTTCTCTCCCTGCCCAACGTCCCCCATAGTTCCCTCTTCTCTTTGAAAAGTAAAAGAAAATTCTTTGATTGTTGTATAATCCTTCCCCCCAAATCCACTCCACTATACAGCCTTTGTTCTGGACTCCTGTCATGACAATAATACCTGATCATATATCCCTTTTAAGCAGCTCTCTCCCAGTATACATAATTTATTCCATCTTTCTCAGTCTCGCCTCAACCCTGATGTCGGTCCCATTTTACAACAGTGGTACTATGCAGTATTTGTCCTTTGGCGACTGTGATATCTTACTCAGCTTAATGTCCTCCAGGATCATACATTTTGTATAATATTTCATGAGTTCCTTGTTTTTCAATGCAGTGTAATATTCCATTGTTTGAATATACCATAGCTTCTCTATCCATTCGTTTGTTGATGGGCATTTAGGTTGTTTCCAACTCTTTGCTATTGTGAACAAAGCTGCGATAAACATGGATGTGCATATATCTGCTTGGTTGGCAGTTACGCTTTCTTTAGAGTATATTCTCAGTTGTGGAATTGCTGGGTCAAATGGTATTTCTATTTGCAACTTCTTGAGAAAGTGCCACACAGCCTTCCATAGTGTTTGCACCATTTTATACTCCCACTAACGGTGAATAAGGATTCCAGTTTCTCTACAACTTCGCCAGCATTTGATGTTTGCTATTCTGTTAAATTTTGCTATCCTTCCTTGGGTGAGATGATATCTCATAGTAGTTTTGATTTGCCTCTCTCTTAGAGCTAGGATGTGTTTTCCATCTGAATATCTTCTTTGTTGTCTGTTCATATCCTGTGCCCATTTTTCAATTGGGTTGTTTACCTTTATCTTGTTGTGGTGCTCGAGTATTTTATGAATTCTATATATCAGTTCCTTATCTGACATGTCATTACCAAATACATTTCCCCAGTCTGTGGCTTTCCTTTTTACTCAGTTGGAGAAGTTTTGGGATGTACATATGCATGATTCTTACAAGGTCCCGTTCATCTATTTTATCCCTGTAGATTTTTCAGTATGCTTGGAAGACTGTTTATGTTGTGGATTAGGGCTGTAGAATTCTTATAATTTCTGATACACTTGAGGCCATTGTTGCAGTCACTGTGTCAATCCATCTCTTTGGGGGTCTGCTTTTTCACTGAATTTCCACCTTTCCAAGCATGATACATCACAACATGGACATGTTGTGAGGAGAGACCGGTCCTTGGAGAAGGACATCATGCTTGGGAGGGTGGAGGGACAGCGCAGGAGGGGAAGGCCTTCTATGAGGTGGATTGATTCAGTGACTGGGATAATTGGGATGGGAGTCTCTGTAAATTTCCATTAAAATTAATTTAAAAAGAGAAAAAGAGGGGGGGAAAACCCAAAGGGAAAAAACCCTATTGCTGCAGTCACTGTATCAACTTACCTCGTCGAAGGTGGTCTTCTTCTCTTTCACTACCCAAGTATGATATCCCTCTTCAAGGAATAACCTCTCCTAGCAGCATGACCAAAGTTTGTGAGAGAAAGCTTCATAATCTTTGCCTCCAAGGAGCACTCTCCTGGGCATATCTGCTTGTTTTTTTGTCAGACCTTGGGATATGCAGCACTGTTCTTTAATAGTACAGTTTAAAGAAGTCAATTCTTCTTTTACAACACACCCCGATGTATTACAATTTCTGATTTCCTGATTGCTGGTACCAAGGGTGTTGATTGTTAATCTAAGCAAAAGTCAATAATTTCGATCCTTTCTTCATCTATCATGATGTTGCCTATTGGCTCAATTGTGAGGAACTTTGCCTTCTTGAATTTGAGATGTAATTGATATTAAAGGCTGTAGATCTTTATCTTCTTCTGCAAACTTTTCAAGTCCTTCTTACTTTAAACAAGCATAATGTCATCTACACTGGAGCCCAGAGAAGCCAAAGCACAAGGAAGAATTCAAGGTACTAAAGAGTTGAATAAAAGATTTCAAAAGGCAGCACGGGATGACAAAGCAAAATATTACAATGAAATGTGCAAGGAGTTGAAGTCAGAAAATCAAAAGGGCCAAACTCGCTCAGCATTTCTTAAGCTCAAGGAACTGAAGAACAAATTCAAACCTCAAGTTGCTATAAATCAAGGATGCTTTTGGCAGGATATTAAATGATCCAGGAAGTAGTGGAATTACAAAATCTCTGTGGGTGTTCATCGAAATTAATAATAATAAGAAGAAATTTAAAAAAAAAGAAGATGGAAAGAATAAACTGAGTCACTGTATTGAAAGGAATTGGCAGACACAGAAGAATCTCATGAAACAACATATGAGCAAGAGTCTATGGTGATGAAGGAAGAAGTTCAGGCTGCTTTGAAGGAAATAGCAAAAAATAAGGCCCCAGGGAGAGAAGGTATACCAATTGACATATTTCAGCTAACATATGTTGCCCTGGACGTGCTCACCAAGTTGTGCCAAGAAATCTGGAGAATAACCACTTGGCCAACTGACTGGAAGAGATCTATATTTGTTCCCGTCCCAAAGAAAAGTGACCCAACAGAGTGTGGAAACTATAGAACAATATCATTGATTTCACATGCACGCAAGATTATACTGATGATTATCCAAAGCCGACTGGAACAGCATATCAGCAGAGAACTGCCAGAGGTCCAGGCTAGGTTTAGAGGGGATCATGGTACTAGGGATATTGTAGCTGATGTTAGATGGATCTTGGCTGAAAGCAGGGAATACCAGAGGAATGTGTAGCTGTGTTTCACTGACTATGTAAAGGCGTATGACTGTGTGGATCATAGCAAACTATGGCTGACTCTGAGAAGAATGGGAATCCCTGAACACTTGATTGTTCTAATGTGAAACCTACACCTGGACCAGGAGGCAGTCAGAACAGAGCAAGGGAACACTGCATGATTCAAAATTGGGAAGGGCATACACCAGGGATGCATCCTATCTCCATACCTTTTCAACCTGTGTGCAGAACAGATTATCCATGAGGCTGGGCTCTATGAGGAGAAATGTGGGGTCAAGATTGGTGGACAATCTATCAACAATCTGCATTATGCAGATGACACATCCCTGCTTGGTGAAACTGAGGAGGACCTGAATGAAGCGCTTGCTGCAGAGGGTCAAGGACTGCAGCCTCTAATATGGATTGAGGCTCAATGTCAAGAAGACAAAGATTCTCACCACTGGACCAATTGGCAGCATCAGGATGGATGGTGAAGAGATTGAGATTGTTCACAGCTTTAGTTTGCTTGGCTCCACAGTCTTGGCACCAGTAGCCAGGAAATGAAAAGGCACATTGCCATGGGGAAGTCTGCTGTTAGGGACCTCTCCAATGTACTGAAGAGCAATGGTGTCTCTCTGGAGACTAAGGTGCATCTGGTATAGGTCATGGTCTTTGCAATCACTTGTTATGCATCAGAGAGTAGGACAATGACCAAGGAGGATAGAAGGATAATTGATGCCTTTGAGCTGTGGTGCTGGAAAAGAGTATTGAGAGTACCATGGACTGCTAGGAAAACAAACAGATTTGTGTTGGAAAGGGTTAAACCGGGTGGCTCCTTGGAGGCAAGGATTCTGAGGCTCCGTCTAACATACTTTGGACATGTTTTAAAGAGAGACAGGTCCTTGGAGAAGGACATCATGCTTGGGAGGGTGGAAGGAAAGCGCAGGAGGGGAAGACCCTCTATGAGGTGGAGTGATTCAGTGATTGGGGTAATCGGGATGGGAGGGTCAGAGACAGTGTGATTGCCACAGGACAGAGCAGAGTTTTGGGCTGTTGTACATAGGATCGCTATGAGTCGCAAGTGACTCGACGGCACATAACAACAACAACAACATCTGCATAATGCAACTTGTTGCTGAGTTCCTAAATTTTCTTCTACTACAAAAATAATTGTCGCTAAGTGGCCATCTGGTTGGGACTAACTCCTGATAACCTTATGTAGAAGGAAACTTTCCCCAGCCCAATACCACCAGAGGGCGCTCTGGTGACATAGTCCAGGGGTTGCATTTGCTATCTGAATGCATTTCTCAGAAGCTTGAAATCTACCAGAGGCTCTGTGGGGGAAAGATAAGCAATCTCTTCTCATGTGCTTCACAGACTCTGAACCCCAAAGGACCAAGGGAAAGTTAGTTTTAATGAGTTCCGATTCTACAGAAATAAGAGTGAGAAAAAGAACTCTTTTTCCCAGCTACTGATAATGGTGTGTTTGATACCACTGTTGAAGTTCCCATGTTGATTTGATTTATCTCAAGAAAAGTTCTTAAGTAGTATATTCAACCCAAACAGGTTCGTTCTTCTGGCAGCCCACGGCTTATTCTTTTTTTTTAAAACAATAATAATGTCTCTTTCTCATTGCTATCAAGTAGATTGTGTTTCATAGCTGACCCTACAATGGGTTTCTAGAACTGTAGCAAGGGAGAAGAGTGCCTATTTTTTTTTTAAAGTTACTGCTGGGGGATTAAAAACTCCAGAGAAGTACAGCATTTGAGGTTAGCAGCACAGCTCTCTACAGACCATGTCACTAGGCTCTCTCAATAATCATTGGAAGATTCATACACAATTGAATGCATAACTTTAAATTCATGAAAAGTGAATTCTCTCTGTGTGTCTAAATGGTAGACCTATGTTGTCATTGTTAGGTGCTGTCAAGTAAAGCATGATTATGAACAAAAGATCTGAACCCAGTCCTATCCTGTGCCATCCTCATACTTCCTGACACACAAGAGCATTTTGCAGCAGTCACCGTGTCAATCCACCTGGATGAGGGTCTTCTTCTCTTTTGCTGGCCCTCCACTTTCCCCGGCATCATGTCTTTGTCCAAGGAATAGTGCTTCTTAGCAACATGCCTAAAGTATATGAAGTGAAGCCTCATCATTCTTGCCTCCAAAGAGCACTCTGGTTGCACCCTTTCCAAGACATCTCTCTTTGTTTACTTGGCCGGCCACCGATGGCTGTGCTCTTCTCCAACACCATAGCTCAAAGGCATTTTGTTTCTGTCACTCTTATTCATTGACCAGCTCTCAGATTCATATCTAGTAATTGGAAATACCCTGACCTGAATCTGATGAACCCCAGGCATCAAACTGACATCATTACTCCTCAATAATTTGGAGAAATCCCTAGCTGCAGACTTTGCCAGTGCAATGCATCTCCTTATTTCCTAACTGCTGGTACCAAGGATGTTAATTGTGGATTCACGCATGATAAAGCTGTTGACAGTTTCAATCTCTTCTCCATCCATCATGATGCTGTCTAACAGTACAGTGGTGGTAAGAATCTTTGTCTTGACATTGAGATATAATCTATTCTGAAGACTGCAGTCTTTGATTTTTTGCAACAAGGGGTTCAAGTCCTCCTCACTTTCAGCAATCATGGTTGTGTCATCTGGATAACGTAGGTTATTGATGAATCTCCCTCCAATCCTGATGCCACACTGCTCTTCATAGAGTCCAGCTTCTTGGGTAATTTACTCAGTGTACAGATTGTAATGTATAATAAAATTATTTTCTGCATACGTCAAAAGTTATTAGATATATCTATAAATTTAAAAATATCCTTTTTTTATTTTTTGGGTAGTATCAACTAAGATGTTTCACCACTACAGTCTGACAGTTTGAGCTCAGTGGAGCCAGATTCTATCACATTAGCTATTTGTGTGGAACTCTTTTTTTTTTCTCCCTGAAAAACAAACAAGCCAGCCTATATCTTCTCTCTGGAATTTAAAAACTAAATTTCTTCATAATGAAATGTATGACTGTAGGGAATTTACTGCCAAAGTAAAGTCAGTTCTGGGAAATAAAAACCTTAGAAGAGTTCAATACAAGAAGGTCTCTAAGGACAGGCACTATCATTAGCTTATTTAGCCCATGCATACTTATTCAGTTTTTGATATAAACTCATCAAATGTGTGGCTTTGAAGGTGCAACAACAACCAACCAAGCAGGAGGGCCTGGCAGACATTGATTAGGCCACTTCCATGACACATGATGAATATCAAGATGGGACAGAGACAGAACAGGGCAGTTCTCCAAGGGAACAGGAGCTCAGGGGTTACTGAAGGGCTTAAAGGAAGTGACACAATGGAACAATTTCAATAAATGGCATAAAGGCACACAGAAAGAATGTGGTTCCCTGGTCCTCAATTCCCCTCCAGCATCCAGATGACCTATTCTCTCAGTAATCTCATTCAGACTTGGAGAAAGAAAACCAGAATGAGTTAGTTGGATCCAGTCCCTGGGCCAGGACAGCAGCACCACCTGTCCAAGCATCCTCAGGACATGGCTTTGAGAAGGGCTTCTCTTTGGTGGAGACACATTCTCTCAGAAGCAGAAGGAGATTGGTTTGGAATATCTGGCTGGCTGGCACACAAAAGTTTCTTCTTTCATTCAGTTCCAGTAATGCCCTTGTCAAATGTGGGACACTCTAGTCTCTAGAATGCTGTATGATACAGTGAGTTGGAGGTTCCTGAGGTCACCTCCATAGTTGCAGAGTTGCTAGTCAGACTCAAAGAACTTGGTCCCAGTCATGCTTGCTAGCTGTCTTCAAGGCATTCCTGACTCCCAGGAAACCCAGGGATAACCAAATCAGAGTGCTGTGATTCGTAGGCTTTTTATTGGCTGATTTTCAGAAATAGATTACGAGGCCTTGATTCTTAGTTTATTTTACTCTGGAAGCTCTGTTGAAACCTGGTAAACATTAAGCTCAAATCATCGAAAAAAAGAAAAGACCAAAATAGATGTTAGAAAGGACTTAGAAACTTGTTCTTTAATATATCAAGCAACTAAAGTCAGAGGGAGAAATGCTGAAGAGAGCTAGACAGATATTTTTTTTGCTTTATTTTTTGTTGATTTACATACAATAATATGTATACCTTGTATATCATTCATGTACATTGTATTTTAAACAATATTTCATTTACATTATGTTTCATACAGTGATTCATATTGTTGTTGTTATGTGCCATCAAGTCGCTTGTGACTCATAGTGACCCAATGTACAACAGCCCTAAACTCTGCTCTGTCCTGTGTCAATCTCACTGTCTCTGACACACCCATCCTAATACCCCAGTCACCCACCAAATCAATTCACTTCCTAGAGGGTCTTCCCCTCCTATGCCTGCCCTCCACCCTCCCAAGCACGATGTCCTTCTCCAAGGACCGGTCTCTCCTTATATGACTAAAGTACATCAGACGAAGCCTCAGACTCTTTGCCTCCAAGGAGCAGCCTAGTTTAACCCTCTCCAGGATGAATTTATTTTCTTAGCAATCCATGGTACAATCAATACTCTTCTCCAACACCAAAGCTCAAAGGCATCAATTCTCCTTCTGTCCTCCCTAGTCATTTTCCAACTCTCTGATGCATGGCAAGTGATTGCAAAGACCATGGCCTGTATCAGATGCACCTTAGTCTCCAGAGAGACACCATTGCTCTTCAGTACTTTAGAGAGGTCCCTAACAGCAGACTTTCCCATGGCAATACATCTTTTAATTTCCTGGCTTCTGGTGCCAAAAGTGTTGATTGTGGAGCTGAGCAGACTAAAGCTGTGAACAATCTCAATCTCTTCACCATCCATCCTGATGCTGCCATTGGTCCAGTGGTGAGAATCTTTGTCTTCTTGACATTGAGCCATATATATTGTATTTTATATAATTAATTACCATTGATCTATGCCCATTATTATCCTGTCTTTTGGAGTCCCCATTGAATCCTTCTTATTTCTTCATACAATTTCCCCATTCATCCACCTAAACTCTACTACACTAATAATTCCCACCCTTTCCCTTTTTCCTCCCCATCCCCTCTTTACTCTGTTCTTTTGGACATTTATACACAGCTTACAAGTTATCTTTCTATTTTTACAATAAAAATCTTCTACACTATTTGTCTGATGAGACCTAGTTAGTTCACACAGCATAGTACTCTTTAGACCCTCTCGTGATATTTAGTATTTTACAAAATCATTGTTCCTAATTGCTGCATAGTATTCTACTGTGTGAACTGAATGCACTACAATTTTATGATCTACTTGTTTGTTATTGGCATTTGGGCTGTTTGCACTTTCTTGCTATTGTGAGCAACACTGCTATGAACACAGGTGGACATACCTCCATTCCTGTCTCAGTCCTAATTTCCATGTAGTATTTTAAAGAACAGCTAGAGAAGACAAAATGAAGCATTATGAAGAAATGTGTAAAGATATAAAATTATAAAACTATAAGGGAAGAACATCTTTGGCATTTCTTGAGCGAAAATAAATGAAGGGGGAAAAAACAAACACAATCTTCAAGTTACAATACTAAAGACTTCCTTAGTAAGATGAGAATGCCACCACTGAGCCATTTCATGCTTATAGCTATTCTTTAATGACCCCAAAATCATGTTTAAAGTGGTTATTTATTATGCAAAAAGGATACAAAGTAAAATCAAAGGATAAAGGTACAGAGGATGACAGCCAGAGAACAGCAGCTACAGGAGTCCTCTCCCAGTGGGGTCACACAGTTGCTTGAGGTTGAAGTGTATCAATACAAGTGAATTGTTTTAAAGCAAGAAACTTCATTACAGATTCTGTACTGTAAAGTTTTGAAGGGGGAAAGGGAGGAGGACAGCATGTGGGGGTGGTCAAAGCTGGTTCCACAATATTTAAGTGCTCAGTTGTTAACCAAAAGGGCAAAAATTTGAGCCCACCAGTTACTCCAAGAAAGAATGATATGACAGCCTGATTCCATAAACATGGCAGCCTTAAAAACCATAAGGAAGCTGTGGTGGCTTAGTGGTAAGGAATCACTTTGCCAGAGCAAAGGTGTGTGGTTCAAATACACCAGCTACTATGCAAGAGAAAGGTAAGCAATCTCTTTTCACGTGATTTAATGCCTCTGAAAGCAAACTTGGGAAGTTGGCTGTGGATCAGTTCCAACTTGGTGCAATGTATTAACAACATAGGGTTGCTATTAGTTTTAATTAACTCAAAGGTGATAGATGTTTAATACAACCCCCAGAGATGTGACTATTCAATTGTATTATTCTTGCTTTCCACAAAGTGAATCCAGCTTCAATTTCTGACTACCAACTTGCCATGAAAAGCCTATGTGTTGCTGTACTAAACAAGATTCAGCAGAGCTTCCAGATGAAGACAGGGAGAAATGTGTAGGGAGACACTAATGAAATCTCTATCACCACAATACGAGGAACATCATGAGCTAGATGCCAAATCACCAGCAACTCACAGCAGTGCACCCCTTCTCTGGCTTTACACAAATGCCAGATTCCCAGAAAGAAAGAAGAGGTTCATCATAAATGACATATTTCAAATAGCGATGATGGAGCACAACTGACCATTTTCTCAGCACTGAACAACCCATATTGCGTTTTATCCTGGATAAAGTTCCACAGCTAACTATGTGAAACTCGCCTTCACAGATCACTGGAACCATGTGTGAGTTCAATTCAACAAGGCCTTTTCCGGCCTTGCTATCACTAATTTCTTCTTGACATTTTACGCTTCTGGTGTTGTTGAAGTGGCCTGAGCATGAGTAACTTTGAAAAAGATTTCATTTGAAACAATGTTGATGATGCTTAAATTGCAAAGAGGTCTTCCAGAATGATTGCGCAATTACTTTAATGAGAAACGCTAATGTAACTTTTTTTTCCATCCTCAATGAAAATGAAATCTCTGTTCCTGTGATATTTCTTTAACTCACTGGGAAGTTGAGTGTCTGAAAAAATTAGCTAGCAACATTTGAGTAATCACTTTTAAAGATATCTTGCAAAATTCTTAAAGCTTTAAAGACTAACACATGACTTTTTCCAAAATTACACTAAGTCATGTACTTCTTATTGGTGGGAAAGAAATGAATGTGCTTAGAAGAGTGGTGTCTTATACTCAGTGCATGTCTATGTTGTTTGAATGTTTTGTTGTGGTTGTTATGTGCCATCGAGTCGTTTCCGACTCATAGTGACCCTATGCACAACAGCTCTAAACCCTGCTCTATCCTGCGCCAACCACACCGCCTCTGACACACCCATCCCAATTACCCCAGTCACCGAATCAATCCATCTCATAGAGGGTCCTCCTGTGCTGTCCCTCCACCCTCCCAAGCATGATGTCCCTCTCCAAGGACCCGTCCCTCCTGGCAACATGTCCAAAGTATGTCAGATGAAGCCCCAGAATCCTTGCCTCCAAGGAGCAGCTTGGTTTTATCCTCTCCAAGATAAATCTGTTTGTTTTCCTGGCATTCCATGGTACATTCAGTACCCTTCTCCAGCACCACAGCTCAAAAGCATCAACTCTCCTTCTGTCCTCCCTAGTCATTGTCCAACTCTCTGATGCATAACAAGCGATTGCAAAAACCATGGCCTGTATCAGGCGCACCTTAGTCTCCATAGAGACACTGTTGCTCCTGAGTACTCTAGAGAGGTCCCTAACAGCAGATTTTCCCATGGCGATACGCTTTTTGATTTCCTGACTGCTGGTACCAAGAGTGTTGACTGTGGAGCCAAGCAAACTGAAGCTCTGAACAATCTCAATCTCTTCATCATCCATCCTGACACTGCCAATTGGTCCAGTGGCGAGAATCTTTGTCTTCTTGATGTTGAGCCTTAGTCCATACTGAAGGCTGCAGTCCTTGACCCTTCGCAGCAAGTGCATGAGGTCCTCCTCAGTTTCATCAAGCAAGGTTGTGTGATCTGCATAACGGAGATTGTTAATAGATCTTCCACCAATCCTGATGCCACAATTCTCCTCATAGAGCCCAGCCTCTCGGATAATCTGCTCTGCATACATGTTGAAAAGATATGGAGACAGGATGCATCCCTGGGGTACACCCTTCCCTATTTTGAACCATGCAGTGTTACCCTGCTCTGTTCTGACTACTGCCTCTTGGTCCAAGTATAGGTTTCGTATTAGCACAATTAAATGTTCTGGGATTCCCATTCTTCTCAGAGTCAGCCACAGTTTGTTATGATCCACACAGTCAAATGGCTTTGCATAATCAATGAAACACAGATAGACATTCTTCTGGTATTCCCTTCTTTCAGCCAAGATCCATCTAACATCAGCAACGATATCCCTAGTACCACGACCCCTTCTAAACCCAGCCTGGACTTCCGGAAGTTCTCTGCTGATGTGCTGGTCTTTTTTTATTTTATTATTTTTGTGGAGTGTACCGTCAAATCAGATCTGACTGGTACAGGAGGAGACTGCCCCTCCTTCCCCGGCAGAGCATCTGGTGGATTTGAACCGTGCACCTCTGGGATTGTAGTTGCAGCTCCTTGCCACTAGGCCACCAGAGCTCCCCCTGATGTGCTGTTCTAATCGTTTTTGGATGATCTTCAGCAGAATCTCGCTTGCATGTGAAATCAATGACACTGTTCTGTAGTTTCCACACTCAGGTGGGTCACCTTTCTTTGGAATGGGAACAAATATAGTTCTCTTCCAGTCAGTTGGCCAAGTGGTTGTTCTCCAGATTTCTTGGCACAGCTTGGTGAGCACATCCAGGGCAACATCTGTTATCTGAAATACTATATTTTAGAGTAAAAATATATACATACTTGTGTTTAAATTAATTGAATATATTCATATGAAATATCTTAAAAAGTTAATGTTGAGTAAAACTGTTTCTGTTGTTGTGTGTGAGTACTCATAGCTGACCTTCCAAAGGGTTTTTATGCTATAAATGACCAGGAAGGAAATTGCCCATCTTTATGTCTCAGAGCAGCAGGAGACTTTGAACCTCATGCCTTTGGGTTGACAGCCCAAATTCTTACTTTAGATATTTATACTATCTTTTTTGCAAGTTTGTATTATACCACTTATTCCAAATCTCCCATAACTTAAAATCAAATTAAGCACTTATAGATTTATAGACTAGGGATTGTTCTATTCAATTTGAGAAAATTTATAAATTGCCCACCTTCACTCCAGATTTTCCAAAGCAGTGCAGGGAGCACTTCCTGAATTGAAGAGTAGGTATGGGGTTCTAATAACAGGGGCTGTTCTCTTCAGTGGAGTTTCTCCCAGTGTGGAATGTCACTAATGAGCTTGTCTGGACTTGGACAATGAACCAGGACATATGTTAAACATTCTAGGCACATTATTGCAGTTGTGCCATGTAATAACTCATGAGCTGAGTATTACTCTTTTCTATGGTTTGTAGACTAAGGCACTGAGCTTCATCTAGAATAAATAACCTTCCCAAGGATATGAAGAATAAATCCAAGCCTTGATTTCCAATACTTAAGGTTGCTGAGGACAGAATGATGAGTGACCCAGGAAGCATCAAAAGAATAAAGGAATACACAGAGGCACTATACCAAAAGAATTTTGTGACACAAGAGAATTTTATGAAACAACATATGATCAAGAGTCTATGGTGATTAAGGAGGACATTCAAGCTTCTCTGAAGGAATTGATGAAAAACAAGGTTCCACAAATTAATGAAATATTAACTGACATATTTCAATAAACAGATGCTGCCCTGGATAGGCTTACCAGCTTATGCCACGAAATCTGGAGGAAAACAACCTGACCAACTAACTTGAAGAAATCCATATATATTCATAGTCCAAAAAAAGATAACTCAATAGAGTGGAAATTATCAAACAAAATATCACATACAAGCAATATTCTGCTGAATAGTATCCAAAATCAACTCAAAGTACATCAGCAGAGAACTGCCAGAAATACAGTGTGAGTTTAGACAAGGCTGTGGCACTGGGGACATCATAGCCAATGTTAGATGGATCTTGGCTAAAAGCAGAGAATACCAGAAGAATATATATCTGTGGTTCACTGACTACACAAAGGCACTCGATTTGTGGATCACAATAAATTGTGGCTAACCTTGAGAAGAATGGGGATCCCCAAACACTTTATTGTACTATGTGGAACCTTATACTTGGACCAGGAAACAGTAGTCAAAACAGAGCAAGGGAAACACTGCATGGCTCAAGATCAGGAAAGGTATGCATCAGGGATGTATCCTCTCTCCACACCTTTTCAATCTATATGCAGAACAAATCACTCAGAAAGCAGGGCTTTGTGAGGAGGAATGAGGCATCAGGATTGGAGGAAGACTCATCAACCGCCTGCATTATGCAGACAACACAACCTTACTTGCTGAAACTGAGGAGGACATGAGGCGCTTGCTACAGAAAGTCAAGGACTATCTTCAATATGGATTGAAGCTCAACATCAAGAAAACAAAGATTTTTCACCACAGGGCCAATTGGCAGCTTCATAATGGACAGAAAAGAGACTGAGATTGTTGATAACCTCAGTTTACTTGGTTCCATAATCAACATTCTTAGCATCATCAATTAGAAAATAAAAAGATGAATTGGATTGGGAAAGTCTGCTGTCAGGAACCTCTCTGGTGCACTGAAGAACAAAGACATCAGTCTGGAGACTCAGGTGCACCTGATTCAGGCCGTCATCTTTACAATTACTTTCTGTACATCTGAGAGCTGGACTATAACACAAGATGATAGAAGAAGGATCAATGCCTTCAAGTTGTGGTTCTGGAGAAGCATATTGAACATACTATGAACTGCCAGGAGAACAAACAGGTCTGTCTTAGGGTAAAACCAGGCTGCTCCCTGGAGACGAGGATTTTGAAGCTTCATCTCACATATTTTGGACGTGTAGCCAGAAGGGACCAGTCCTTGGAGAGGGACATCATGTTTGGTAGCATGGAGAGACAGTGGAGAAGAAGAAGATCTAGAATGAGATCAATTGACTCAGTGACTGGAGAAATAGGATTAGGTCTGTTGGAGATAACAAGATTGGCTTAGAATAGGTCAGAGTTCAGATCTAATGTAAATAGGGTAGCTATGATTCACAGCTGACTTGATGACACATAACAAAACCAACTGAGAAAAAGCCTGCATGTGCCATTGGATCAGCCCAATGTCAAGCTTTGATAGGTGAGGAATTGTACTGGAGACCCACAGGGCTTCTAAAACTTAGTGAAAGCTTTAGGAAACAATTTTGTGAAAAGAGGCACATTACTTGATCTCTTTGCATCTCTCTGTTCTTGTCTGTGGAATGCATATTCTCATCTGTAAATCGTGATTAATAACAGATATGCCTCATAAAATTGTTACAATGATTAAATGAGCTCATCTTGGAAAGTACTGAATACCAATAAATATTAGCTATTACTGTGTCTAACAGAAACGATGGCAAGAGGGTTGTTTTTGTTTTTGTTTTTGTTTTTTATTTAGGGAGGTACTTAAGAACTCCACTATTTTATTTGTTGTTGTTGCTATTAGATGTCATCAATTCAAATAGGACTCATAGAGACTCTGAACAACATAACTGAGCCCTGTTCTATCCTGTGTCATCCTCATAATCTCTGACAAATTTAAGCCCATTGCTGCAGTCCTGTGTCCATCCACCTGGTTAAGGGTCTTCATCTTTTTCACTGTTTCTCCATCTTTCCAAGTATGATGTCGCTCTTAGGGAATAACCTCTTCTAGTCCTATATAAAAAATATGTGAGATCAAGTTTTATCATCTTTTCCTCCAAGGAACACTTTGGCTGTGCCTTCCCAGAAATAGAGCGTTCTTTTGGCAGTCTACGGGATATTCCATACTGTCCTCCAATACCACAGTTCAAACTCATCAATCTTCTTCTGTCATCCTTATTCTTTGTCCAGTTCTCAGTAGCATAGGAAATGATTGAAATGACCATGGGTGGAATCTGGCTCTTCTTAGTCCTCAAAACAACATCTTTGTTTCTCAATAATTTGTTGAGGTCTTTGACGGCAGAGTTTACCAGTGTAATACATCTCCTGATCACCCGACTGTTGGTACTAAGTGTGTTGAATGTGGATCCAGGTAAAATAAAATCATTGACAGTTTTAATCTTTTTTCTACCTATCAAGATGTTTGTGGAACAGACCACCAACGACTAATATGCAAGTTCAAGTTGAAGTTGAGGAAAATTAAACCAAATCCAAAGCAACCAAAATATGACTTTGAGTCTATCCCACCTGAATTTCAGAGCCATCACAGGAACAGATTTGAGGCCTTGAGCACTAATGAGCAAAGACCAGATGAGTTGTGGGAGGATGTCAAGGATATCATCCAGGAAGAGTGCAAACGGTCATTGCAAAGACAGAAGAGGAAGAAAAGACCAAAATGGATGTCAGAAGAGACTCTGAAAATTGCACTGGAGTG
>NW_006400342.1:149226-158504 GCF_000299155.1 Elephantulus edwardii | reverse complement strand
CAGAGAGTTGGACAATGACCAAGGAGGATAGAAGGAGAATTTATGCCTTTGAGCTGTGGTGCTGGAGAAGAGTATTGAGAATACCATGGATTGCTAGGAAAACAAACAGATTCATCCTGGAAAGGGTTAAACCAGGTGACTCCTTGGAGGCAAGGATTCTGAGGCTCCATCTAACATACTTTGGACATGTAGTCAGGAGAGGCAAGTCCTTGGAGAAGGACATCATGCTTGGGAGGGTGGAGGGAAGGCACAGGAGGGGAAGGCCCTTTATGAGGTGGATTGATTCAGTGACTGGGATAATCAGGATGTGAGTGTCAGAGACAGTGCAATTGGCACAGGACAGTGCAGAGTTTAGGGCTGTTGTACATAGGGTCACTATGAGTCGTAAGCGACTCGATGGCACATAACAACAACAAATCAAGATGTTGCTTATTTTTCCAGTGGCAAGGATTTTTCCCCTTGATTTCGAGATGCAATCTATATTGAAGGCTCTAATCTTTGACCTTCTGCAGTAAGTGCTTCAAGTCCTCCTAATTTTCAGCAAGCAAAGTTATGTCATCTGCAAAATCAAAGTGAGTCTTCCTCCAATCCTGATGCCCCTTTCTTCTTCATAGGATCCAGCTCATTGAATAATTTGCTCAGCATACAGATTGAAATGGTATGGTAAGAGGATACAACCCTGACACACAGCTTTCTTAATTTTGAATCATGTAGTGTTCCCTGTTCTTTTCACACTACAGCCTCTTAATCTAGATATAGGTTTCATCTGAGTACAATGAATTGTTCTAGGATTCTCATTCTTCTCAGTATTAGCCATAATATATTATGATCCATAGAGTCAAATGCCTTTGCATAGTCAGGATCCATCTGACCTCAGCATTAATATCGTTGGTGCCAAGACCTCTTCTAAATCCCGCTTGAACAATGGCAGTTCTCTTTCTAAGTATTATTCTAGCTTGTTTCTGTTTGCTTGGTTTTATTAATTTTAATGCAAGTTTACAGATACTTAGGGTGTTCATTCAGTCATTACTGCACTTTTCTCCCTGCCAATCCCCTCCTCCCCAATTTGCTCTTCTCTTTGAAAAGTAAAAGAAAAATTCTTTCATTGTTGTACAATCCCTCCTCTCAAGTCCACTCTACTGTGCAGCCTTCATTCTGGACTCCTTTCATGACAATAATACCTGATCATATATCCCTTTTAAACAGTTCTCTCCCTCATCTGTGTCAATGAAGTATACATTATTTATCCCCTGTTTGTCAGTCTCCCCTCAACCCCTATGTCACTCCTGTTTTACAACAGTGGCCCTATGCTATATTTTTCCTTTTGTGATTGAGATATTTCACTCAGCACAATATCCTCCAGGGTCATCCATTTTGTATAATATTGCATTAGTTCCTTGTTTTTCAATGCTGCATAGTGTTCCATTGTGTGAATATACCAGAGCTACTCTATCCATTTGTTTGTTGATGGGCACTTGGGTTGTTTCCAACTCTTGGCTATTGTGAAAAAAGCCACATATAGGTGTGCATATATCTGCTTGGGTGGCGGTTATGTTTTATTTAGGGTATATTCTCAGTAGTGGAATTGCTGGGTCAAATGGTATTTCTATTTGCAACTTTTTGAGAAAGCGCCATACAGCCTTCCATAGTGGTTGCACCATTTTACGCTCCCACCAACAGTGAATAAGGGTTCCAGCTTTTCTGCAACCTTGCCAGCATTTGAGGTTTGCTGTTCTGTTAAATGTTGCTATTCATACGGGGCTGAGATGATATCTAATAGTTGTTTTTATTTGCATGTGTTTTTAAATGATCTTCAGCAATAATTTTCTTGCATGCAATATCAATTATTGTTGTTTTTATTGTGTGCTGCTGTCAAGACGAGTACGACCCATAGTGATTCTTTGAACAACTCTGAACCAAGTTTTATCCTATACCATCCTCACACTTCTTGACACGCTAGAGCCCACTGAAGTAGTCATTGTGTCAATATATCTGGCTGAGGGTCTTCCTCTCTTTCACCTTTCCAAGTATGATGTCCTTCTGCAGAGAATAGCCTAGCAACATGCCTGAAGCATATGAGGCAAAGCTTTATCATCTTTGCCTCCAAGGAGTACTCTGGCTGCACTTTCTCTGAGACATATTTGTTTGTTCTTTTGTCAGTCCATGAGATATTCAGTACTCTTTTCCAACACCACAGTTAAAGTCATAAATTCTTCTTCTGTCATCCCTATTTATTGTCCAGTTCTCAAATGCATAACAAGTTATTGAAAAGACTACGGCCTGAATTTGAATTAGTCCTCAAAGTTACATCACTGCTCCTTAATGAAGGACATCGAATGCATATGAGACTGTCACGGGACAGCCAGCAAGAACAACCTGTACTTCCGTGTTCGCTTGAGAACATCTAACCACGCACAAGGCGTGGTTATTGCCGTCGCAGCTGTGGCATATAGATATTAAGGACACGATCCCAACCATGATTGGCTAGCAAGCTGTTTCTAGAACATGTGATTTTAATCTCCTATTCAAGAGTATATATACTAGGATAAAGAGGACATAAAGGTGGTAACTTCTCTCCTACCTGGGGTGTGAGTGTGTCTTCCTTTACTCAGCGACAGGCCTTCTCTCAGAACTCTTCTCTCAGAACTCGGAGCAAAATTGGGCACTGGCGCCTGACATCTGGAGGTCCCACTGAGACTTTCTGGGAAACAGAGGACAACCTGATCGCCACCCTTACTGGCCAGTGAGTGGGTGAATGAAGGTAAGAAACTTTGAGAAATGGGGGGCTAACCATACAAAGGAGTTAGTACTAAATCAATTTTCAGCACTCTTAACACAGAGAGGAATAAGAATAAAGAAATGCATGCTACAACAGTTATATGGGCTCATCAAGGAACATAGTCCTTGGTTTTTCTTCAGAGGATCATTAACATACCATCTGACATATAAAGTGCCCATTCTTTATAGGGCATATCAGATCCCATTCTGGATTACCAGGACCCTTTACTGAAGGCAATGAGCGAGCAGATACACTATGTCTGACTGCCTTGACTCTAACAAAAGCTCAAGGGTTCCACAATAAGTATCATTGTAATGCGGGGTCCCTTCAAAAATTCTTCCAAATATCCTGGGAACAAGCATTGGCCATCACAACTAAATGCCCTGTTTGTGCTCCTTATATTTATGTCCCTTCTACTTCTGTTCTACCTCGGGGCCTTCTCCCCAATAATATCTGGCAAACAGATATAACGCACTTCTCACCTTTCGGAAAGCAAAAATTTGTACATCACACAGTCGACAGCACTTCCGGTTTACACTATGCATCTTTACATACAGGTGAAAAAACATCTCACGTCATCTCGCATTGCAGAAACGCCATGGCCTTTATGAGCTGCCCGGATACCATAAAAACAGATAATGGTCCCGGATACACTTCCCAAGCATTAAAAAAAATTCTGTGAACAACGTAATATTCAGCATATTACAGGCATAGCTTACAACCCCACAGGTCAAGGCATTATTGAACGAGCTAATCTCACTCTAAAAACACATCTCACAGAAATAAAAAAGGGGAGCTATGCCTCTCCAAACCCAGCGATATACTTTCTATGACCTTATTCACTTTAAATTTCATTTTAGTTGATAAAAAAGGTCAGAGTGCCGCGGAAAGGCATTTCAAGAACAATAATTTGCCAACCTCTACAGCTTGGGCAAAATGGAAAGATGTTCTCGAAGGAAAATGGAAAAGCCCAGATCTCGTCCTTCATTGCAGTCGAGGCGCTGTTTGTATTTTTCCTAGAGATCAACAAAAGCCGTTGTGGGTCCCTGAATGCCTTGTTTGATTTGTGAACCAACAAGGTGAAGGAAATAATCATCCAGTTCCCGATTCCTTGGGTGATGAAGATGGTGGCGGAATATCAGGCCTGGTTGGCAGTGGTGAGAAACCCTCCTAAACTTATGCCAGTTTCTCTCAAGACTCCTTTCTTTCCAGTACTGGTAACCACTAGTCAGATTTTTGGGTTGCCTGCTATTCCCAAAGATGATACTAGAGAGGCTATACAGGGTAATTTTACTCTTAAATCTATATTGTGTTTTCATAATGTTACAGATACTAATATTACAGACTCCCCTTGTATTATGCTATATCCTCACTCCGTTGGACAATTTGTCATTACCAGTAATACCACAACAGCAGGGCTTATGGTGGGATTTAATAATACTCTTTATCCCTACTATAGCTCGCAGCTTAATAGATCAGCTGCTCCTAGTAATCAATATAAAAATGTTAAGCAATGCTGTTTCCCTCAAAATGAGTTACCATCTTATCCCAATTTAGATTGGAACGTATGCTCTGATCACCCAAAACCAAATTAACAATCATATTAGGTTGGGAATGCTGAATCTTAATACTTCATTGTCACTGTTACAAGAATCTAATAAGATACTGTGGATGCTACAACCAGTCCATTGTGCCCCTTCATATGCTGGAATTTGTGTTACTAACGCTGTTGTTTTAAATCTTATAGATGTGATGCTGTCTCTGAATAGATATCTTGGAGGAGCCTGGGATGATCAGTTTGTCAACATGACTTTGTCTCTTATACAACAAATCATTAAAATTAATGAAACCAAAGTCCCTCCTATTACTGGGGACCAATTCCTCAGTAGTTTACGGACTATTTTTCAAATGTGGAGCGGTATCGCCTCACTTGGGATCCTTGGGGTCTTGGCCTTTGCTCTCTGCCTCTTTTGCCTTTGCAAAACCATACGCAGTGCTCGCAGACAGGCGTTTATCACCAAACAGTTGTTTCTCGCCACAGTCTCCTCCGATATGTCAAATAACCCCTCTGCCTCAGTATGGCTTTCTATGATGGAAAAGAGCGAGTCAAGCAGCCAATGACGGGTAAGGTTCATGATGGACGTAAGCAACCTAAGACAGGAACCTGTCGCAGGGAAGACAGGTATACAATGATGGGTAAGCTACGGTCCAGTCGTGAGCCACCTAAGACAGGCGCTGACTCCTTTTTAAATAAAAAAGGGGGAATTGAAGGACATTGAATGCATATGAGACTGTCACGGGACAGCTAGCAAGAACAACCTGTACTTCCGTGTTCACGTGAGAACATCCAGTTATTGCATAAGGCGTGGTTATTGCAGTCGCAGCTGTAGCATATAGACATTAAGGACACGATCCCAACCATGATTGGCTAGCAAGCTGTTTCTATAGCATGTGATTTTATCTCCTATTCAAGAGTATATATACTGGGATAAAGAGGAAATAAAGGTGATAACTTCTCTCCTACCTGGGGTGTGAGTGTGTCTTCCTTTATGCAGCGACAGGCCTTCTCTCAGAACTCAGAGCAAAGTTGGGCGCTGGTGCCTGACACCTCAATACTTTGGTTAGGTCCCTGACTATAGACACTTACCCAGTGCAATATGTCTCCTGATTACCTGGCTGCTGGTACCAAAGGTGCTGATTGTGGCTCCTATTAAGATGAACAACCTTGTTTACTGAAAGTGAGAAGGACTTTAAGCACTTGTTGCAGGAGATCAAAGAATACAACTCTCAATATGGATTGCCCCTCAATGTCAAGAAAACAAAAATTCTTACCTCTGTACTAATAGGCAACATCCTAATAGATGGAGAAAAGACTGAAATTGTCAACATGATTTTTTTTTTTAATATCTGAAACAGGTAAAGTCAATTGACCTCAATCAATCACCGATATTGTTAAACTCAGAGACTAAAAGAAGGAAGAGGATTGCTGGCAATTCAAGCCTATTCTTAGGATGATTTTTAAGTTCAGGTGGGATACACTCAAGATCATATTTTCTTAAGACTATAGAAATCTAGAAGGGTAATAATGTTATCTCCATTTTTACACATGATTGAAGCTTAGATGCCAAGGCAATAAATATGATTGTGAATATTCATAAATCTCAATGTTTGCTCCTACTTCATTTAGAAAGAGAACAAATAAGGAGTCAGACCTCCACTTGCTCACTACTGTGACCTCACTTGAAAACAAAAAAGATCTGGTCTTAGAGCTCTGTCCTTTCTGTTTGCTGCTGTTGTCAAGTTGGTGGGAACACTGCACATAATTACTTTGTCCTGCTAGTGTCAATAAAGTGTGCTTTCAGAGCCAATGATTAAGTTACTGGGAATTATTTTGACCATATACCAGATGGTGATAGTATTTATATGTAGGTTCTCAACGTTAAAGTATCAAATATATGTACAAAGTGTTTAGTATCCTGCTTCAGAGAAAGAAGCGAGCTTTAGTGGTGCAGTCTATAAGGAGCTGTGTTACTAACCCAAAGACCAAGACTCTGGAAGTTTGTTTCCACCAAGGGCTCTAAGTGAGAAAGATGGGCAATATTTTCCCATGCAGTTCCCAGCCTCTGAAACCCAACACAGGGTCAGTTGTGAGCCAGTTATGACTCAAAAACAGTGAGTTTGATTTGTGGGTTATTGTTTGGTTTTTAGGTTTTGTTTTAATTTGACAGCACAAGAATGGCTTTTATAAACCATGGCTTCACTATATCCTGATTGCAGTAACTAAGACTTCCTTCTACCTTATGGTCTTCTTGATGTGAGCAAACCAACACTGGCAACTTTTATTCTATTGTGATGATATAATATGCATAATATATAACAATTTTATGATAGCATGAGGCAATATATAATAAGATAATATGCAGACCAAATTGTGACATATAAAAATCTTGCTTTGTTCATGAGGGAGCAGATTGTATCAGACAACCATCTTACCAAAATATAATAAAAGTTCTACAAATTACATAAAAATCTAATTGTCATTTAAAAGCATTGGGATTAGTTAAGGCAAGCAAGACTCAAGAGATCACAGTGCTTGGGAGAAGGAAAGCACAGTGGGATGAGTACCATGCCCTCATCTTCCTCCTTGACGTCCCTGCTCTAGGGCACTACTAACTCCCAGGATCTTGGAGAAGAGTACAGCCAGAAAGTCAAAGCCCAACTAGATTGAGGGGAGGGAGGTGCAGTTCACAGCGGTCAAGGCAGAAGTTCTGATGAGACAAATCCAGGAAAGGAGAAGCCCTGGGAAAGGAGTCCAAAAATCTGTGTGAAATCACCTCTAGGGGTGCTAGCCAACTCCAGAGCTGTGCCCATTCAGTGACTCCAAGAAATCTTACAGAAAGCAGGCGTTCGGAGGCTAAAACACTGAGCTGATTCTTCGGCCACTGCAGGACTGGAGGAAGATAGAAGTGCAAGTTCAAGATTGATAGAGATTGTAGTAAACACCTTAGGACTCAAGTGAGATCACAAAAGGAACAAAGAAACAGAGTAGGCTTTTACAACCCCAAAACTAGGTAATTGACGTCCTCCCTAACTGTAAAGCACAGTAAAATGTGCCCATTTCAGAAGGAAAATGACACAAAACATCTACAAATTTGTGATATCCAGCATCCAATCAAAAATTGAATAACAAAAGCTTGTTATGGACAGATACCAAGATCAGTTTTCGAGGAGATGGAAAGGGAAATTGTCAAGTTTATTTGTAGCAAAAAGAGACCCTGAATAAGCAAAACACTTCTGAAAAACAAAAATAAAGTGCGAGGCATAACATTCCTTGACCTCAAAACCTACTACACAGTGGTAGTAATCAAAACATCATGGTACTGATACAATGACAGGCACATAGACAAATGGAACAGACTTGAGAACTCTGAAATAGACCCAGATATCTATGGTCAACTGTCCACTTGCCATACAGTGGTAACTTGTGGTTGCTGTGAGGATGAACACTGTGACACTGATCTGTCAAATGTGTTAATGGTTGGTTACCCATGGTGAACAGTGTTGGGTGAAACTCCCTGATTAAAACAAGCTTGGAAGGAGTGGCATCCACTTCCATGATAGCTTGCCTCTGGAAACCTAGAAATCTGGAGAGAGGAAGAGAGACACACAAGTGTTGAGGACTCTCCTTCATAGGGTAGCTATGAGTTGCCTGCAACTCGACGGCACTTAACAACAACAACAACATCTATGGTCAACTGATATTTGATAAAGAAATAAAACCTATCACTTGAGGGAATCACAACCTCTTCAACAAACAGTGCTGGCAAAATTGGACTGCTACCTACAGAAAGTTGAAACAGAATCCACATCTCACACCATACACAAAAACCAACTCAAGGTGGATCAGAGACCTGGAGGTAAAGCTCAAATCCATAAAGTTCATCAGAGACAAACTGGAATCAAGCTTAGATGGCTTAGTCTATATTATAAAGAGGCTGACAAATACAGCCAGAAATGCACAATCTGGAGAGGAAAAAACTGATTAATCTAATTGATTAATCTAAAGATTGAATTCCTGTGTACACCAAAACCATTTTCCAACAGAGTAAAAAAAAAAAAAGAACCTACTGACTGGGGAAAAACTTTTGGCCATATCTTATCAGACAAAGGTCTCATATCAAAAGTTTACAGAATCCTACAGGACCTCCACAAATAGACTGATAACCTAGTTACAAAATGAGCAAAAGACTTGAAAGAATTTCTATAGAGGGAGACATTCAGATGGCCAATAGACACATAAAGAAATGCTCAAAATCACTGGCAATAAGAGAGATGCAAATCAAAACCACAATCAGGTACCATCTCACTCCAGTAGGAGTAGCAAAGTTTAACAAGACAGCAAATAGTAAATGTTGGAGAGTATTTGATGAAATAGAAATTCTTTTACATTACTGGTAGGATTGTAAAATGGTGCAACCACTCTGGAAGGCAGTTTGATGCTTCCTCAAAACACTAAACATAGAAATTCCATATGACCCAGCTATTCCACTGCTTGGAATATACCCTAAGAAAATGCAAAAACTGAGGCACAAATGGAGACTTGTACACCAATGTTCATAGCAGCATTATTCACCATCGTAAGGACATGGAAACAGTCCAGATGTTCAACCATAATCTAATTGATTGAAAATCATGGTACATTCACATGATAGAATAGTACACAACATGCAAGAGCAATGATTTTGTAAATTACTATCTAACTTGGGAGAGACTGGATAGCATTATGCTAAGTGAACTAATTCACTCCCATAAGGACAAATACTATATAAGACCATTACTGTAGAATTAGTATGAGGATCCAAGGAGGGAAGGGGGGAGCAGAGGGGTGAGGATGGGTGGGGCTGAGGGGCATTCTTCATAAGGTCACACAATTTGATGGATGGAGGGGGAAGGTGTAGGAAATGGGAAAGATTCAGTGTGAAAAATAAAATTTTTATAA
>NW_006400342.1:130784-149126 GCF_000299155.1 Elephantulus edwardii | reverse complement strand
TATATATATACTTGTTGTGGAGCAGATGCAAAGACATAAAGGCTAATACATTTAAACAGCTTGGCGTTCTTAATAGGGGGCCTGGAGGGAGACACACCTCCAGCCAATGATTCTGGGAGGATTCAGAAATACTAGGAAGGACAGGAATCCAATCATCAGCACAAGTGGAAGATGAGTGTGTACAAGGAACTGCCACACATTCAGTGAATGAGTCAAAGTGACCAGGATGAGACTAGGGCCCGCTCATTAAGGATGCATGCTTTAGTGTGTAGGCTGGGCCTTTAAAATGTTTTAACTCACACTCACTTTCTCATCAAATAAAACCTTAGGTTCAAGTGGAAAAATCAGAAAACATGGGCTTGCTTCAGTTAAAAGGGGGAAGCTCTGGGTGTGTGGAAGCCTGCCCACTCCACTTTAGCAGTCCCTTGCCCCACAGCTCCTGGTTTCCCTTATAGAAAGGATATTCCAAAGTATACCACAAGGTTCCAAAAAGCTCTAAAATTTACACTTTGAGTAATGGGTAGACCAAAGAGATTTAACAGCAAGATTACACTAGGCAGGTTCTGTAAGGCTTTAGGGCACAGCTCTAAGAACTGTATGGGTTGGGAATCCATTTGAAAAGATTATGAGTTGAAAAACAAATACAGATGAGATGGCTATTGCAACTGTTCAGGTGAAATGATGTCTGTGCTGGTGGTGGGGATAGAGCAGAGACTGAATTAGAATACCAATTAGATGGTAAATTGGGATAATTTGCTGACAGACTGGATGCAAGTGGCAACAGAGAAGGTGTCTGAGTGTCCCAAGCAATGTGTGCTCATCCACTAATTTGAGGGCCAGTGATTTGAACCCAATCATAGTCAATCTGGAAGAAAGATAGAAGAATCAATGCCTTTGAGTTGTGATGTTGGAGAAGAATACTGAATACCCCAGGGACTGCCAAAAGAACAAACAAATCTATCTTGGAGGATGTGCAACCAGGTTGCTTCTTAGAGGTAGGTCTTCCATCGTTTGAGTATGTTGTCCAGACCTTGAAAAAGATACCATGCTGGGAAAGGTGGAGGGTCAGTGAAAGAGAGAATATCCTCAACAAGATGGATTGACACATTGACTATAACAATGGGCTCAAGTAGGTCAGAGACGATGAGGATGACACAGGACAGGACAAGGTTCAGATCTGTTCTTTATAGGTTTGCTATGAGTTGTAGCTGACTTAAGGTCTATTGAAATAGCAACGATAACAACAGCAACAAATGTTTCCATAAAGATTTCAACCCAAAGAAACCTATGGAGTAGTTTTACTGTAACCTATTGTGCTATCATGAACTTAGAGAAGACAGCATGGCAATGGATTTATTATTATTATTATTATTTTGCTTGAAGTCAGACAGCATTATCTTTTTAAGAAGAGGCTCAAGGACATGGTTGACTCTAGAGTTTGAACCATGAGGAGGCACTGAAAGAGAGAGACTGAGAAAAGATTCCCATATTTGCAAGTGATTTCCCAGAGAAAGTAGTACAGCTGTGTGTATGTGGGGAGAGGTGGGTGGATAATGAAACAGGGAGTAGAGAGTTTGTTTGGTCTGGCACTCAGAGCACAAACAGATGTTACCAAGAAAGTTGAGAAAAAATTTTACTCACTGGAGACATCCCAAATTATTTCAAGATCAGAATAATTCATGAAAAATATGCAATGGAGAGTGACTCTGTCTCAGCTAGAATGAATCAGCCTCTGAAAAGTTTATTAAATGGTTCAAGTTCCAAGGCTATCATGACTGTGGGTGATCCACTGCAGAAACAAATTGCTTCATAAGCAAATAATCATCCTAATTTTAAAGGACAAATAGATATAATACTGTCTCCAGGAAGATGCATTGTCTGTTCTTATGTTTAATACTCTGGTTTACAACAGACCAAGCCAGTGGAATTGGTCCAATAGAATTTTAATTAGGTAAATTTCCATTGCTGTATATGGGTATTGCATAAGTTTAAATTTTTTTTTTCCAAAGTATGAAGCGAACAGGGACAGAGTGTGAGTGTGTGTTCATCGGAAAGTTGGCCACATTATCCTTAAAAGTTGTTTATGTTTGAGTATATGTTGGTGTAGGCAAATTTGTCTCCTGGAAAAAAATGTAATCTTTCTTTTTTTTTAAATTTTATTTTATTAATTTTAATGAACATTTACAGAGATTTTGGATTTTCATTCATTCATTACTGCACTGTTTTCTTTACCCCTCTCCCCCCAGTTCACTCCTCTCTTTAAAAAGCAAAAGATAAACTTCTTCATTGGCATACAATCCCCCCTGCCCCTGCCCTGCCCCCTGCCCCAAATGCATTCCACTCTGCAACCTTAATTCTGAATTCCTGTGATAATCATAATATGCTATCATATATCACTTTTAAACTCTTTCTTACAGAAACTTTTGACTTGTTTAATATGAGAATTTATCATTTATGTAGGGATTATACTTTAGTACTTTGACATACTCAAACTTAATACTGAATATTGCTACTACATACACAACCTCCAGGTTTCTAGGGAGTCAATTTTTAGAGGACAAAGTAACTATTCAAGATTCCCTCACCTGAAGTTATTTATAACTCATGTCATGAGGGGTAGGGATCCACTAGTTGTTCTTGTTAAGTGCCATTGTATTGACCATGACTCATAGTCCTAAAACAATAGAACTAAACCCTTCCCCATCCTGTACCATCCTTATGATCTCTGATGTACTTGACCCCTTGATAGAGCCACTGTGTCAATCCATCTGGTTGAGGGTTCTCTCTTTCAATGACCTTCCAGCATTCCAGAATGATGTCCTTTTTCCAAGGACCAGGCCCTCCTAACATGCCCAAAGGGCTCAACAGTTAGCCCTGCACAGTTTAAGTCTTAGCTTCTTCATTTCTAAATCATTGCAGTGTGTGAAGCTCTCTGGTGTGAACATACAGACAAGGTGTTGTCATAGTACTTGATCCAGAGAGAATGCTAAAACAAAAACAAAACAGTAATTACCAGTTACGTTTTGCAAGCATCATTTGTTGAAAAATTTGACTGCTACCTGAAGAAAGCTGAAACAGGATGCACATCTCACACCATCCACAAAAATCACCTCAAGGTGGATAAGAGACTTGGGAGTAAAGCCTAAAACATAAAGTTCATAAGAGATAAATTGGGATCAAGTTTAGAAGCCCTAGTCTACGTTATAAAGAGACTGCCAAATACAGCCAGAAATGTATAATCTGAAGAGGAAAAAAATTGATGAATGAGACCTATAGATTAAATCCATGTGGGCATCAAACATTTTTCCAACAGGGTGAAAAGAAAACAGGGTGATGGGAACAAGCACTTGGCAATACCATCTCAGATAGGAGTTTCATAACAAAAGTTTATAGAATACTCCTGGATCTCCACAAGAAAAAGTCTGATAACCCAATTACAAAATGGGCAAAAGACATGGAAAGAATTTTCACAGAGGAAGATATTCAAATGGCCAACAGACATATGAGGAAATGCTTCAAAGCACAGGCAATAAGAGAGATGAAAATAAAAAACACAATGAGATGCCATCTCATTCCAGTAGCAGTGGCAAAGTTTAACAGGACAGCAAGTAATAAATGTTGGAGAGGATGTGATGAGATAAAACTCTTAAATTTTTGGTGGGATTCTACAGTGCTACAACCATTCTGGAAGGCAGTTTGGTGCTTCCTCAAAAAGCCGAACATAGAACCCAGCTATTCCATTGAGTTGAGTTGAGTTGAGTTAAACACGACTCATAGTGACCCTATGAACAAAAGGCCTGAAGCCTTTCTATAACTATAGTCATTTATCAAAGTTCATAAAGTTTCCAGAGATATGTTATTTACAAAATGAATGCCACTCCTGTTTCTAATTATTTGGAATATACTCCAAGAAAAATGAGACCTGAGGTTCAAACAGAAATTTGTAGGCATAGCAGCATCATTCACCATCACAAGACCATGGAAATAGCCCACATGTCAAACCAGAAATTAATGGATTGAGAAGTTGTGGTACATTTACATGATGCAATACTAAACAGAACACAGGAGCAATGATTTTCTAAATTATAGCTAACTTAGGAAGGACCAGAGAGTATTATGCTGAGTGAACTAACCCAGTCCCACAAGGACAAATAATTTATGAAACCATTATAGTAGAATGAGTATGAGGATCCAAGGTGAGAGGGAGGGTGGAAATAGAGGGGTAAGGATAGGTGAGGGGGTAGGATGTTAATAATACGGTTGCACAATTTGATGAGTGGGTGGGGTGAAGGAAATGGGAAGGATCTTTTGTGAAAAAACAATGTATTCAAACTTTGTAAATAAATCACTATAAATTAAATTTTAAAAATAAAGAATAAGAAAGATGAAAAACAAACAAAAATCAGTAAGTAAAAGGAATCGCTGATACTGAGTTCATTCCAACTCATGGTGACCTCATGCTTTACAGAGTAGAACTAATGCATTGGTATTTCCTTGGCCTTAGTCTTCATGGAACAAGTCATCAGTTTGAATCAATGTTGTCCTTAGGTGCTCCTGAGTTGGCTTTCAGCACTGAGTGATCCCACATGACAAAGTAGAAGCTTGTAGGGTTTCCTGGCTGTAATCTTTACTGAAGTAGATTGCCAGGTCTTTTTCATGCACAGTCATTGGGTGGGTTCAATCACCAGCCTTTTGTGAACAGGTATGTGCTTACCCATTGTTACCCATTGTGCTATTAGTAATCAATCACAGCCATTTGTGTCACCCAGGACCTGAGAACTGCTCAGTGTATTAACTCTCTTTCTCTACTTTTTAAAAAAAATATATATAATGGGTCTTAAATCTATAACGAATTCTCAGCAAAATGGTGAAAAAGGAAGCTTGTGTTTGGGTACCTCTCCTCTCCTTTGGTGCCTCCATTCTCTCAGTAAAGTGTCAGAAGGGAAGAAATATCCTCATTCTAGGTGAGTTTACTGAGCATGAATCTGACACTGACTTTCATGCAAGACATTTCACACATGTCTATTTATTATAGTCCTATTGGTTTCTTGTTACAGCTCTACAAGTTCAGCTGTGAGTCAATTCCAGCTTGATGGTAATGAACAACAATGATGCCAATCACCAAATAAAAGTGTGGCTATTGAAATCCACCATGTGGTAAAAACAGAAGAAAGATCTGGCAATCTAGAGCTATGCCATAAAAGCCACTGTACCCTCTGGAGCAGCTCCACTTGGGCCATCGAGAGCCAGAAGCAGCTTGGCTGGTTTGCTTTCAGTTTTTGTTTTCCTGTGGCTTCTTCCCAGCCAGGTCTGTTATTTCCAGGTTAGGTGTCACAATGTCTACGTTATTAACTAACCTTTCCTCATTTCTCCAATGTACAGACCTCTGCTTTCAACAAGTTGTTACAAACAGAATCATCTTTCAAACAATATTATGACAGGGAGTGCTAACAGTCTGTATGGAGTTGGACTGCTATCCAAAATTAGAAACCTTTTTCTGTGTGGTGGCCTGGTGGTAAGGAGCTGTGCTGTCAACCTGAAGAAATGTAGTTCTAATTCCACCAGCTGTTCCATGGGAGAAAGATGGGCAATCTCTTCTTGTGTCATTTACTGCCTTTAAAAACCTGCTGGAGTTTCAGCTCTGAGTTGCTTCTGGCTCGCTGGTACATGACAACAATAATAACAGCATCATTCAGTGGTAAGTAATACAGTGCACCTGCCCCCTACACAAACCCTGTTCCAAGAAACCCTTATACTGTAACCCTGTGATCACATTAACTCATTTAGCAAGAAAAACTTTGCAAATGTGATTAAGTTAGGGAGTTTGAGATGATGAGATGCTCCAATCTTAACACAAAAGCTCTTAAAACCACTTAAGCATTTAGATATGATGTTGCTGACCTTGAAGATGGAGGAAATGGGTCATGTGTCAAGAAATGTGGGAAGTCTCTAGTTACTGGACAAGTCAAGGGAATGGATTCTCCCTTGGTGTCTTTAGAAGGAAAGTCTTGATAGTGTGTTGATGCTCTCCCAGTGATTTCTATTTAAAACATCTGAGCTACCTGATAGAACAGTAGATGGGAGCTGCCTCAAGTCACTAAGTTGTGCTCATTTGCATAGCAGCAACAGAAACATGTACTTTTTCCAAGAGGAATTTCCAACTTAAAAAAAGGCAAGTAAGGAAAACAAAACAAAGCCTGAGTACTAAGTAATGAAGTGATGATGACAACCCACCACAAGAATCACAAAAACATCTAAAGATGATGAGCTCCTATAATCAGCATGCCCCAGCTGTTGCAGGCAGCCAACTCTCCCTTATTCACACTTTTCAGAGGGAGAACAATTTATGCAGCAGAAGAAGCCAGTGCTTTTTTTCTTCCCATGAAACAGTCATCTATCAAGAAAGTGGGCTTCTGATACAGCTGATGATAGCGGCCTGGCTGAGTGAGCTGCTTCCTCGCCTCCACCACCGTGTTCTCACATTAACGTCCTCTGCTCTCCAGGAACCAGCCCTGTAGCATTAAATGAATGGAAACTGTGGCAGTCCCCCAGGCCTGTCAGTGGTATTAGGGTGTCTTGAAATAAAGGTGTCATTTTCAAAGCAGAAAGCAAAAATACTAAACAAGTTGTTTTTTAAAAATGAAAACTTTCAGTTAATGTTGAGATGACAAACTCAAAACCAGGCCAACAGGTCTACTTTCTCCTGTCTGCAGAAGTTCTCCCCTCCTGCCCTCAGCTTTCTGAGGCTAAGGGAATGCCTCTTCCACCCAGTCCCTGCTGAACGTTAAACCACCAAATGCATGGGATTCCTGCACAATTGTTTACATTAAGTGATTGTAATTCTTTTCCTCTGAAACATTCAAATGCTGTTTGGATAAATATTTTTAAATAACTTGAGCAAAATCTTGCTGATTCTTTGAAAGACTGAAAGCCAGGAGAGGAATTTCAATCTCACTAACAGAAGTGAAAGAGGCCCTGATGTTGTAGTGCAAAACATGCCAGGGTGCTTGCCTTGCCAAAATAAGGTAGGTGGTTCAAATCCAACAAGTACTTCTTGGAAGGACAGCTTGGGAAGATGGACAGCTTCCTTCCATGAAAATTTACAGCCTCAGAAGTCAATGAGCTGGAATAACTCTACAGCAATGAATTCAATAGAAGTGAGACATTCAAATTTAAATTCACTGTCATTGAGTTAGTTTCAACTCACAGTAATCTTCCATTGGGTTTCCAAGGCTGTAAATCTCCACAGGAGACTTTCCATCTTTCTTCCATACACCCCCAGTAGATTCACGTTTCTGGAGATATCCAGCATTTGCATTAGCAGCACCGAAGTTCCACCAGATGTGAACACACCAGTGTTATTCCTATTTGCTGGCTGTGATTTAGTCTGTTGATGTTAACTGGCCTAGTCCATTATGTAAGTCAGAAAATGTCCTTACTGTCAGACAGTTTATCCTTTACCTTCAAGATGTGTCTCTCCAATCAATGTGTGATTGGATGTGTCAGTCCGCTTGACTGTCTATTGAGCATCTTAGATTTGTGTCCAAGAGGGGTCCCCCAATTTCCATAGCAATAAATGGAAACTCAAACTCAGGCCTAGAATGGCAAAGTAATCTTTAGCTCTCCACTTATTTGAAAGCTATATACCATGTTCCAGCAAAGTCTATCCCTTCAATCATCAAAACACTAGCAAAGCTTAGACTGTCTTAGCACTTTTACTACTGCCAGTATGGTTCAAATATTACTTTCATCTGGATTATTTAATAGCCTCTTGGTCTGTGTTTCTGTCTGTGTGTCAGTCTGATTTTTACACCCCAGTCTAAGTAAACATATTGAAATGTAATCCAACTCTTGATTACTCCACACTTTACTCCAAAAAAGAATCAAAATTCCTATGAGAGGTATATTATTTGGCCCCTCATTACACACCTACTGCTTCATCTGTGTGAATCCATCATGAATACAGTGGATTCCAACTCATGGAGCCCCTGAAATGTGTGTCTTCTGGTCTACCATCCCAACTTCTCCACCCCACCTCCCTCCCCATGTTCCTTGCTAATCCATCACTGTTCAGTCACCTCTGGTCTCAGGGACTTTGTACATGATCCTCTCTCTGCTTAGAAATCTCCCCAGGCAGCCACATGACTTTCTCCTTCAGGAATTGTGGGCTCTTCCCAAGCGGTGCCCTTCCCAGTGATGTCTTTCCTGATCACCATGCCTGCTTGATTCTCTCTCATCTGTATTATCTGTCCAATATGTTACATGATGTTCTCAGTCCATTTGTTAACTGCCATCTTTCCTTCACTCTATTGTAAACAGTGTAAAGATGGAGTTGTGGTCTATTTTGCTTTTCTCCTGGAGGCAAGGATTTGAAGCTTCATCTTACATACTTTGGTAATGTTGTCAAGAAAGGCCAGTTTTTAGACAAGGATGGTGGAAGGACAGAGCAGGAGAGAAAGACCCTGAATGAGATGGATTAACAGAGTAACTGGAGTAATAATGGTAGTTGTGTTAGAGATGGTGAGATTGCCTCAGGATAAGGCAAGATTTGGAGCCATTGTTCATAGGGTTGCTGTGACTGTGGTCAATTAGACAGCACCAAACACAACCACCACCACCACCACCACCCATCTGAATTCCTAGAATAGCTCTTTTCATGTATCTACCTATGTGGACGAATGACCAGATGATTGGATGAATGAATGAGTTGAAGAGGAAGACTACAAAGTCTGACACACCAGTGGAGTTATTGCAGAATTCTGGAATTCCTCCTCTGTTTATGTGGTAGACATTGAGCATGATCTGCACACCTCTTAGGAAGTCATTCATGGTTGTAAAAGTCACATGTTCATGAACTGTTACTGTTGTTGTGTACCATCAAGTTGGAACAGACCCATAGCTGAGTCTCCAGTGGGTTTTCAGAGGCAATTTCATCACACAGGAAGAGATTGCTCATCTTTCTCCCACAGAGCAGTTGATGGACTTGAACCACATGCCTATCAGATTGCAGTGTTGCTCCTTACACTAGGCCACCAGGACTCCCTTATGAATTAATAAAACTAGCTAATAACTTTTTCTAACTCGGCATTCTCTGGAAACCTTCCCTTCCCACTCCCTAAGTTACAAATGCCTTCAGGGATCCAGAAATAGAGATGGAAACCATAAAAAAAATACCTTAAGTCCCTTGGCATGAGATTTATTACTTCAGATGGCACACGGAGACCTCTTAAAAGGAAACTAGTCCTCTGTCGTTACAGGCAGACTCTGGGTTTTCTTAAACAGGAAATGTTTATGATGTTTTTCCACAGTGACTGATGGTTGGTACAGCTGTCTGAGAACAGCCATGTCTAGGCATAGGGGTGGTCTGGAGGTTGGAAGCCCTGCAGTGTGTGTTTAGCTCATTTGTTCTTGCATTTGGTGAACAGCAAAACTGAGTTGGTGTAGAGCGGAGCAGTGCAGGAGCTGTGAGGCACTAGACACTCTTACGGTTCTCAGGAATTTCCAGGCTTGTTAGAGACCTAGTTACTGTTCTCTGTGGTAGCTTTTAGAACGCCTCCTGCCTGAGAACTAGGGGAGGAGACATGGAGAAAGCAATAGTTACGCTAATCCTGAAGCATCAGTCCTGACCACCATGCCAGAGACACAGCTGCAGAGGCTGTGGGGCAATGAGCACCACTTTGCAGGGCTTGGAGCTAACAAGTCAACGTGCTCAAGACCCTCCAGTGGTCTAAGGTAGAAGCCTGGACAAGATAGTGTGGAGAAGGCATAGCAGTCTGATAGAGCACCCAATATGCACCACTACTGCTGTCTTTGGTAGTGCCTGATATAGAGTTCATTGATCTCGGCTGTCTTCAAGTTGCACTCAACTCATAGTGACACCTTGCACACAACACAATGAAGTCAAACTGTTATGCTCCATTGAGCTTTTGTTGACTGATTTTTTTAAAAAAAATGCATAGCTGGGCTTTCTTCCCCATCTACAGTGGTCTAGATGCTCCACTGAAATCAGTTCAAACCCCTGGCAATATGAAGTCTCCAATTACAGACAGAGAATGACTTTCGATTAAAAGCACTGACCAGGCATTGAACGAGGGTCTTTTTCATAAAAGGCAAGAAGTATACTTTTATACTCTGATTGTTGTTATTATTCTTGTTTACCGTTGCATTAGGACTGACCCATATCTGACCCTCCATTGGTTTTCAGAGGCAATAATTGCATGGGAGGAGATTACCCATCTTTCTTTCACAGAACAACTAGTGGATTTGAACCACATGCTTTTGGGTTTGCAGTGTGGCCTCTTACCACTGCTGAGCTGTTTTTGAAGGGAATTTGCATTTGCCTTCATGACATGTGAAGCCAGATGTTTTGATTGAGAAGAAGGTGATTATAGATAAACTAATTCTCTCTCATTAAACTAAATAAGCCCTGGTGGCCTAGTTCATAGGGAGATGTGTTGCCAATTTGGTTCCTCCGATAGTTCAAACTTATCAGCAGCACTGTGAGAGAAAAATGACAGTATCCTCCCAGGTGATTTACAGCCTCTGAAAACCTACTGGATGGCCAGTTGTTAAGTCAGCTTTGACTTAACAATGCAATAAGTTGAAAAACAAAATGGAGTCCCAGGGTGGTGTAAATGCATATCTTACTGAAAGATTGGAAGGAATTCAAGACCATCCAGGGGTTCCTTGGAAAACAGATCTGGCAATCTGCTTTTGAAAAATCAGTCATTGAAAACCATTTTGGGCCTTTAATGGACACAGGGCTCCATTAATTCAAATTGATGCAATAGCAACTGAAAACAAAAGTAAAATGCAATGTTGGAAAAGGTTCGTGTCCTGAGGTCAGACTTTGAGTTGTTGGTAGCATGCGGCTTTCTTTTTTCTATATTTTTGTAATAACAGAACTTTTTTTGCTGGAACTTTCAATGTGTCAGTCAATTTAAGAACATAATAAATAATTTGTTATAGTACTGTAAACTTGCTGGTCAAAGTGGAATGCACTTTACTAAAGTAATAGAAGCAGAACTTGGTTGTCACCATGCTTGAAAGGGGGTTCTGGCTCCTCTTGCCCTGGTACTTAATCCTCCTAGTCATTTGTTTCTGGTCCTACAACTTGGTGTTCTGCTCACATGCTGAGGTGGGTAGGGATGGAACAAGATATTTCACATAAAATGTGTCCAAGCCTGATCTGAAGGAGTACCTGGGCATATTTAGAAGCCTCCACTCGCTCTCTAAAGAGTATAAAAAAAGTGATGACATTTTTAAGGTGCATATGAATTTACAAATGAGACTTGGTAGATGATGGTGGTGGTACTCTTAGCTGCTAGGAAACCTTATGTATAACAAAATGAAACCATCATTAGGCCTAAGTCATCCTCATAACCTTCCACATGCTCAAATCCACTGGTCATTGTGCCAGCTTGTTTTGATGGTCTTTCTGATCTCTACTTACCAATCATGATGACCTTCTCCAGATGTGATCCTGCCTTATTATGTGCCCCAAACCAAGCAAGTTAAACAGTATTCTGTTGTAATCTACAAGGTCTTCATTCATTAACTAGATCACAAGCCATTTCTCTTCAAGCATTAGTCATCTCAATTTCTGTTGAAACCTTTCCATGGTGGGTGACCATGCTGACATTTGAAATACTAGTAGAACAGCTTACAGCAGCACAGCAACACACAAGCCACACAGTCGAACAACCTGATGGGCAGATTAGGGGTGCAAGTTGATGGCACCTGTGTTGAGGGTCCTCAGATGAGGACTGGTCATAAGCAAGCATCTACCTGAGAAAGCAAGCTATTCAATGGCCAGTGATAATGTCAGACAACCCTCCTTCCATCCTTTCTGCTGAGGAGGGAGCTGCTATCAGATGGGAAGACAAGCTATCTTTCTGTTATATATGAATATCTGAATTAAAATAATATAGAACATTATCTTCCCCCTTTCTCTAAGTAATCAATTTACCTGTCAGTCTGCTCCAGTGACTCACAGTTCAAAGCGTGATAATACATACTGCTCAGCAGGCAGGCCCTGTTCTGGGGCTTCAGACACAGATAAATACTGATGTTTAATAACAAGACTCAGCCACAGGAAGAAACACCCAAAACCTGACCTTTTCAAGGCAGAACCTCTTTTCTTCAATATAATAAAAGATAAAAATGCTATCCTGTCTAGGGAATTTTGAAAAGAAATTTAATAGGCTACACATGTTGCTTTGGTTTAGTTGAAAAATAGCATAAAATTGCCTATGAGTTGGTAAGTGCCCAGACTCAGGGAGGGAGCATCACATGCCTTGTGGTTTGTGTTACTATGAAGCTGGATGCTATTGTGCTGTCATGTGCTATCAAGTCAGAACCAACCCATAGCTGACACTCTAGTAGGTTTTCAGAGGCTGTGAATCACATTACTGGAGGAAATTGTCAATCTTTCTCTGGAGAACCAGCTGAGGGATTCAAACCACATGCCTTTGGGATTGCAGCACAGCTTCCTACCACCAGGCCACCAGAGCTCCCTGGATGCTATGCTATCAAAATTTCAACTCTCCTTCGAGTCACCCATTGTAGAGAAATTCAATGGAGTTTTCAGATTAGAAGAACTAACTGGTGATTTACTTTTCAAATTTGGCCCGTAAAAACCTCAAAAGAAAACCAAAACAAACAAAAAAACTGTCTTGGAGAAGTGCAACCAGAGGGCTCCTTAGAACAAAGACAGTCAAACTCTATTTCACATATTTTAGGCATGTCAACAGGAGGCACCAGTGCTTGGAAAAAGACATCATGCTGTAAAAGACGGAGGATCAGAGAAAGCGAAGTCGATACTAAAGGAGATGAACTGACACAGAAACTGCAACAAAGGACTTGGGCATGTCAGAGACCTTGAGGATGGTGACGGAGAGGAATATCTTATAGACTGCCAAGAGAGCAAGCATATTTGTCTTGGAGAAGTGCTCGTTGGAAGCAAAAAATTTGAAAAGCTTCAATTTTTATACTTTGAACATGGAATTGGAGATGACGAGGATTGAAAAGGATAGGACAGGGTTCAGGTCAGGTGTTCATAGGATCCCTATGAGTCATACTCAACTTGACAGCACCTAACTATAATGACAACAATAGTCAATACAAAGGTACCTAAAAACAAAACAAAACAAAACATCCAGGGACTCCTCACACCTTTAAAGGCCCTTAAGTATCAATTGCTCCAGATATCTTGTTCATTATTTAACAGGACACCTAGAAGTTGCATTAATTTCTCACAAAACATGTTTTCCTCAGAAAGGGTGACATGGTACAGTGGCAAAAGCATAGGTTCCAACACTCAGACCTCAATAGAGACCTGTTCCTAACCTATCTGAGCACAATAGTGTTCAGCTTTCACCGTATCCTTGTAAAATAGGGAACAAGATATATCTGAATCTTAAAAACACTTCTGTAAATTAGCTGACACAAAGACTTTGTTATGGGCTGTTCAATCAACTATGTCTTATAACAACCTTATGAGCAATGTCTCTGAAACCTGTCCCTATCCTGAGCTAATTTCACACCCTCTGACAAACCTGTCCCCATTAGCACAGTCATTGTGTTAACCCAGCTCATCCAAGGTCTTCCTCTCCTATGCTGTCCCTATATCCTTCAAAGTATGATGTCCTTCTCCAAAGACTACTCCCTCCTGGCAACATGCCAAAATTTTGTGAGATGAACTTTTAAAATCCTTGCCTCCAAGGAGCAAACTGTTTTCATCTTCTCCAGGACAGACTTATTTGTTCCATTGGCAGTCCATAGTATGTTCAATACTCTTCTCCAGTACTACAATTCAAAGCTATCGATTCTCCTTGAGAATATTAACAGTAACAGAAGCTATTTTTTATAGAGACCTTAAAATGTCTGTATCTTAAATGAACTATTTTGTTGAGTCTGTATCTAGCTTCCAAAAGAAGGCTTTTATTAGTCTCCTTATATTATACATAAGGAAACGAAAGAATTTGTCCAAGTTCAACAAGCTTATCCATCTGTGTAAGGTACTTCCTCCTTTCAGCTTTGGTAAATGTAACTTATATTTTAGATATTTTGGCACATCAGTGTTTTTTATATAAACCATTAAAGCAGTTGATATTCAATCCTCTCTAATTTGAGGTGAACTCATGGATTCTGAGAGTTCTCACAGTGGAGCTGTGCTACATGTGTCTCAATAGCTGGTTTTTCAGATAGATTATTAGATCTTTATCCTGAGGCTTCTCTAAAGGGACTTCAATCTCCTACCTTTCCAATGGCAGCCAAGTATGATACATGGGAACTTCTAGTTGCTTCTGTACATCCTACTTGTTTATGCCCATGTCCACTTTTTAGGTAATTTTCTTATTAAAGGCCAAATCCAGGTTGAAGTCATAATTGTTTTTTTCAGGACTAATGTTTTCAGGATTTAATGTTTGTTAAATTCTTCACTGGCTACTTTCCCCCATCAAATATATCTTGTTGTTGTTGTTATGGGCTGTCGAGTCATTTGCGACTCATAGCGACCCTATGCACAACAGCCCTGAGGAAGGAATATTCCCTCTGTTTACTTATGATAATCCCATCTAACAAAAAATGCATGAAACGGCCCCAGAAATATAGCTGGAATATAGTTGGAGGATTGGAAAAAGAAAGACCCATAACAAGAAGGATTCACAGAGTGACTGCAGCAATGGGCTCAAGTATATTAGGAATAATGAGACTGGCCCAAGACAAGGCAGGATTCATGTCTGCTGTTCATAGGATAGCTATGAGTCCTACTAAACTCAGTGGCACATAACAACATACTTTCAAAGAATGCAGAAAGGGAGCAAGGTATCCTTAAGCCCTCTCCTCCTAGCTAAAGCTTGTCTTTATCCCTTGTCTGAAAACAGCTCTCAGAGACTTTTAGAAGCACTAGAAAGTCCATTTGTATCTACAACAATGGTTTTTCCCTTTCCCACCCAGTAATGATCTGCATGAATGAAACAGCAGTCAAAAGCACCTTGGTCTTGGTACTAGAAGATGTCAACAAGATGCTCCCTGGACAGAAATCCTTAGCAAAAGACAAGCACATAAATAGAGGAAGAAAGAAGCAAAATTGATTACCTAACTCAACAACTCCATCAAGTAGATAAAGAACAACAATCTAACCCCACTGACTCTAGAAAACAAAAAATTATAAGGACAAAAGTTGAAATCAATGAGATAGAAAACAAAAACATTTAAAACCATCAATAAGACCAGGAGCTGATTCTTTAAAATGGTCAATAAAATATCATGGACAAACTTTAAAGAAATTAAAGAGAAGCTACAAATAACTTGAATAAGAAATGATAGAGGTGTTATCACAACAGAAGCAGATAAAATTAAATAGATTATATCAGGATATTCTAAAAAGCTATACTCTGATGAAGTTGAAAGCTTGAAGGGAATGGACAAATTACTTGACACTCATCCCATACTCAAATTGACACGGACAGATGTATACTCTTGAACAGACCAATCACGGAAGAAAAAAATTGACCAGACCATAAAAAGAATCCTCTAAAAAAAAAAAAATATCTTGGTCCACATGGTGTCATAGCTGATTTCTCTCAAACATTCAGAGAAGGTATACCACCAATTCTATTTAAATAATTTTTAAAAAAAATAAAAATTGAAAAATTAAGAACACTCCCAGAGTCATTCTATGAAGCAAGCATAACCTTAATACCCAAACCAGAAAAAGATATTAACAGAAGAGAAAACTAAAAACCAATATCTTTCATGAATATAGATGCAAAAATCCTTATCAAAATCCTGGCCAATAGAATCCAACAATATGTTTAAAAAAAAAATCACCATGACCAAGTGAGATTTAAAACAGGAATACAAAAAAAAAAACACAAAACCCAACAACAAACAAACAAAAAGAAGCAAACAAAAAAAAAAAACCAAAAACAAAAACAGGCATACAAAGATGGTTTAACCTAAGAAAAATAATGCAATTCATCACATTAACAAATCAAAGAAGAAGAACCACATAATCCTGTCAATTTGCACAGAAAAGGCTTTCCACAAAATCTAACACTCCATCTTAATTTAAACACATAGCATAATAGCAATACAAGGGAATTTCCTCAAGATAGTGAAAAGTGTTTACACAAAACCAACAACATCATTCTCAAAGGAGAGAGACTAAAGGTATTCCCCTTGAGAACAGAGACCAGACAAGGATTCTGATTTTCACCACTCCTATTCAATATTGTATAGAAGTGCTTTTTAGAAGAATATGACAAGAGAAAGAAATAAGAAACATCCACATTGGCAAAGAGGTGGTAAAACTGTCATTATGTGCAGATGATACGATAGCGTACACAAAACCTCCAAAGACTCAACAAAAAAACTCCTAGACCTAGTAGAAAAAATTAGTAGAGCCTATGGTGATGAAGGCAGGAGCGTGGTGGCGGGAGTGCAGGAATCCTGGCAAGCTTTTGGAGTGGACTGCTTTTCCGGAGCGTGGTGGCAGGAGTGCAGGAATCGTGGCAAGCTTTTGGAGTGGACTGCTTTTCCGGGAATGTGTTTGACGTGCAGGTTTGCTCTGTCCCTGGATTGAGGCTAGCCAGCCTGGCCCTAGAGTTTGAACCAGGAGGTGGCCATTTATAATAGCCAACCATAAATTGTGATTCTTGGGAGTAAACCTAACTAGAGACACAAAAGACCTTTATAAAGAAAACTACTACCAAACACTACTGAAAGAAACAATAAATACCTAAGTAAATGAGAAAATGTTCCCTGTTCATAGACTCACTATTGTGAAAATGACAATCCTGCCAGAAGTAATCTACACGTTTATCACAATCCCAATACATATACCAAATTCATTTTTCAAAGAGATGGAAAAGGCAATTGGCAAACCATTTTAGAAAAGTTTTAAAGGAAAACCTTTCCTTTCCTTATTTGGAAAAAACCCACAGCACCCAAATAAACAAAGCGCTCCTGAAAAACAAGAATGCAGTGGGAGGCATAGCACTCCCTGATCTCAAAGCCTAACACACAATTCAAACAACCAAAACAGCATGGTTCTGGTACAATGATAGACACATAGACATAATTGAGAATCCAGAAATTAACCTATCTACCTATGGTCAGCTGGTATTCTACAAGGAAAGAAAACCTGTCAGATGGGGAAATGGCAACCTTTTCAACATGTGGTGCTGGCAAAACTGCACTTATTTGCAGAAGGTTGAAGCAGGATCTACATCTCACACTATGCACAAAAATCAGCTCAAGCTGGATCCAAGACATAGGAGTAAAGTCCAAAACCATGAAGATCATATGAAAAGAAATGGGACCAAACTTACAAAGGCTAGTCTATGGTATAAAGAGGCTGACAAATACAACTGAGAATGTATGGAAGAAATTGGTGAATGGGACCTTCCAAATATGAAGTCCCTATATGCATCAAATGTTGCAAGGAGAGACAGGTCTTTGGAGAGGGACATCATGCTGGGTAGAGTAGAGGGACTGCAGGAGGGGAAGACCCTCTATGAGGTGGATTGATTCAGTGACTGGGGTAATCGGGATGGGTGTATCAGAGGCCATGAGATTGGCACAGGATAGAGCACGGTTTAGGGCTGTTGTACATAGGGCCGCTATGAGTCGCAAATGACTCGACAGCACATAACAACAACAACATATGCATCAAAACTTTTTCCAGTACGGTGAAAAGAAAAACTTACTGTTTTGTAAACAAAACAACAACAACAACAACAACAAAACATTTGGCAATGGCATCTCGGATAAAGGTCTCATAAGAAAGTTTACAGAATACTACAGGGCCACTACAAGAAAAAAGGCTTATAACCCAATTACAAAATGGGTAAAAGACATGGAAAGATTATTCACAGAGGAAAACATTTGGATGGCCTACAGACATGTGAAGAAATACATTTTACTAAGTGTAAAAAATCACTGGTAATAGGAGAGATGTAAATCAAAACCACAATGAGATACCATCTCACCCCAGTAGCAGTGACAAAGTTTAATAGGAAAGCAAGTAATAAATGTTGGAGAGGATGCAGAGAGGTAGGAACTCTCATGCACTGCTGGTGAGATTGTAAAATGGTGTAACTACTTTAGAAGACAGATTGTCACTTCCTCCAAAAGCTGAACATATCTTGTGCTCATATTCCAATTGGATTATTTACCTTTATCTTGTTGTGGTGCTCAAGTATTTTATAAATTCTAGATATAAGTCCCTTATCTGACATGTCATTACCAAATACTTTTTCCCAGTCTGTGGCTTCCCTTTTTACTCTGTTGGAGAAGATTTTGGATGTGAACAGGGATTTGAATCTTAGAAGGTCC
>NW_006400342.1:121636-127364 GCF_000299155.1 Elephantulus edwardii | reverse complement strand
AGGTGAAGTCCATGTGTATAACCTGCGTTTGTGTCTCTTATAAAATGTATTTACAATGAATAAGTCATTGATTTTACAAAATTCAATCATTCTATCTCCAACCTCATTCCTGTCACCAAGCCCATGCCTTCTGACAACCGATTCTTCCAAAATGTCTTGCCTCTGAAAATTCTATGAATGTGGGGAAATGACCAAAGTTATACAAGTGTTCAGGTCTTTTGTTCATAGCATCGCTATGAGTAATCTATGACTCGATGGAATTTAACAACAACACCCTAAAGTATATATATCTTAAGTGTATGACAACAACAACAATCACTTTTTGCTGGTGTATGATATTCTTGATGTCCTCCCATAGCTTATCTGGTCTTTTTTCATTAGTCTTCAAGGCCTCAAATCTGTTCCTGAGATGGTTTATAAATTCTGGTGGGATAGATTCAAGGTCTAATTTTGGTCTGTGGATTTGATTTAACCTTCTTTAGCTTTAGTTTGTACTTAAATATGAGCAATGGATGGTCTGTTCTACAATCTGTTTCTGGCCTAGTTTTCACAGCTGAGATTGAGTTTCTCCACTGATTCTTTCCACAAATGTAATTGATTTTATTCCTGAGCATACCATCAAGTGATATCCATATATATAGTCTTCATTTACATTTCTTATAAAAGGTAGTTGTAATAAATAAATCATTGTGCAGAATTCTACTATTCTAGCTCCAGTCTCATTTCTGTCAGCAAGTCCGTATTTTCCAACTACTGATACTTCTGCTCTGTTCCCAACTTATGCATTCCAGTCACTCATTATTGTTAATGCATCTTGGTTGCTTGTTTGATTGATTTATGACTGCAGAAATTGTTAGAAATCATCTATTTCCTCCTAATTTTTGGCTCTGGTTGTACATGCTTATATTTGAATGATGGTGGTATTCACTGGACTTCCTTATATGTGTATGGATTTCATCCTGTCACTCATAACATGATATTTCATGATAGATCTAGCAATGACCTTTTAAACTATGAAAGCGATCACTTTTTTCCTCACCTTTTCATCTACCATGTTGTTATTGTTGTTTGTTGTTGAGTTGAGTACGACTCATAGGAACTCTATGAACAAAAGACCTAATGGTTTTATATAACTATTGTCATTTCTCTAAGTTCATAGAGTTTCCATAGGCATGTGGTTTAGGAAGTAGATGCCACTCCTGCTTCCAAACCTGTTTTCCAACTGGGATCTCCACCAAACACAGTCCACATTGGGAAACCATTGTGGTACTTGATACCCCAATAGCACAAGGCTCAGCATCTGAGTAAACCAGATTACCTCAGTACAGCAAATTGACAAAGAGTGATGTACAAAGTAGAAGAATATTCCTCCAGATATAACAACACTAGTCTCATTTAGCAGTGGTTAAGTGTTGTCAAGTTGAATACGACTCATAGCAATCTTATGAGCAAAATACTTTAAACCTGTTCTATAACTAACATTATTTCTGCATGTTTATAGAGTTTATAGAGTTTCTAGATGCATTTTAGGAAGGGGATGTCATTCCTGCTTCCAAACCTGAATAAACCTGGAAGCACCTCCAAATCCTATTCATGATAGACAAGCATTATGGCATTTGACACTACTACGGCACAGTGTTCAGCATCACAGTAACTCTAAGTTATTCAGTACAGCAAATAAGACATATGACTGCTGTACCACTTCAAGAATGTTCACTAAACAATTAAATAAATTCACAGAATTTTAAAGACATACCGTTTAGCAGGCCTCCACTCTTGGGTTTTTGTTTGGCCAAAAGAGAAGCTAGTCTAGCTAAAACCCCTTTTGGAGGGGAAAAAAACAACATCACAAATCAAACACAACCCAAAACTTTCCTTGCATGACCCCTATTAAGATGCGAGAAACCAACTTCTAGAGTGGAACCACTGTACAGGAGCTTCCAGGGCAGTCAGCTTTCATCTGCCACAGAAGGTAAAATTACTGTCTGATTTGAAATGTCCCATGCCAATCCATCTTATTTCACCAATGCCTAGTATGTAAATATTTATGTACTCCATTTTTTTGTTTACAATATTTATTAACTCCATTTTTTTCTTTACAATGTCCAACTTTCCTACAATCAAACTTCTCACATTCCACATTCCAATCATTAGTGTCTGCTTACAATTGCTTGCTCCTCCTCATTTGTGTTTCCAAATTTGAGGGCTTGGCCTCAAATTTGAGGGCTTAGCCTCAAATGCCACATCTGCTAGTGTGCTTGAAGTGTGCTCTATTGTACATAGGGTTTTCTATGTCCTGTTATTTCATAAGTATATGGACAATTCTTCTTCCTAGTTTGTATGCTCGGCATTAAAACTATATGTGACAGACAAATGTTTTACCAAAAGGTGCAGATGAAGACACTTCCCCATTACAGATAACCAATGGATTCAGTGTTACCCACACCCTTGGTGCGTGCATTTTTTCCTGTTCCTTTTCCTGCTTAATCAGCTTCCCCTTGCACTAGCAGCTCCCTTCCTCCAGCCAATCCTTCATATGATGGCTCAGGCCTCAAGACACTTCCTTGATACCTCACACCTTTTGTTGCTGATGGTCTTTCATGCTGCTACCCCTCTGGAGCTTAGGAGGCTATAAGAGACTGGAATGCAAAAGTCAGAAACAGGGAAGAAGAATCATTAGTGTGAAAACAAGAACTTGTTGACAAAATAAGGCTGGAGATAGAATGATAAAATTTTGCACAGTACATGATTTATTAATTGCAAATGGCCTTTGTAAGAAACATAAACAGTGACTATACATATGAATTTCACCTGTTGGTATGCACGGGACTCAGATTTTACCTCACATTTAGTCCACCTAAATTTATATACCATCTCATGAACAGGTTTAAGGCCTTGAATATTAATGTATGAACACCAGATGAGCTGTGGGAGAATATTAAAAAATATCATCCATGAAGAATGCAAAAGGTCATTACAAAGACAAAAGAGGGACTAAAAACTGAATGGATGTCAGAAAAGACTCTGAATATTGTACTAGGGCACTGAGAAGTCAAAGCAAAGGAAAGATAGCAGAAAGTTAAGGAGTTAAACAGAAGATTTCAAAGGACATCTTGGAAAACAAAGCAAAATATTATAATGAAATATGCAAAGAGCTGGAGTCAGACAATCAAAAGGGCTGAACTCATTCAGCTTTTTTTAAGCTGAAGGAATGTAATAACAAATTCAAGGCTTGAGTTGCAATACTTAAGGATGCTAAGGGCAGAATATTGAATGATCCAGGAAGCATCAAAAGAAGATGGAAGGAATATACAGTCATTGCACCAAAAAGAGTCATCTGATACAAAACAAAATAATTTCATGAAACAAGAATTTTATGATAAAGAGGTAATGGTAATAAAAGACAAAGTTCAAGCTGTTCTCAAGGAATTGGAAAAAACAAGACCCCAGGAATTGATGGAATACCAATTGACATATTTCAACAAAAAGATGTTGCCCTGGACATGCTCACCAGGTTGTGCCAAAAAATCTGGAGGACAACTATCTGGCCAACTGTTGGGAAATGATCTATATTTATTTACATTTAGGAAAAAAAGTGATCCAACAGAAAGTGGAAATTATTGAACAACATGACTAATATCACACACAAGTAAAATCTTCCTGAAGATTATCCAAAAATGGCTGGAACAGTACATTGGCAATCTGTGGTATATTCAATACTCTTCTCCAGCACCAAAACTCAAAAGCATTGATTCTTTTGTTATCCTTACTCATTGTCCAGCTCTCTATACATAGCAAATAATCTACATGGCCTAGAACAAGGGCACTTAGTTTCCAGATTGATATTGTTGCTTTTCAGCAATCTGGAGCAATCCCTGACAACAGATTTTCCTAATGTAATTTGCCTTTTTATATTTTGACTGTTGGTGCCAAGAAAGTTGATTGTGGAAGCAAGTAAGATGAAATTGTTAACCATATCTATATATCATGGTGCTGCCAATTGGCCCAGTTGTGAGAACTCCTGTCTTCTTGATGTTGAGCTTTAATCCATATTGAAGACTGCAGTCCTTGACCTTCTGCAGCAAAAGCTTCAGGTCCTCCTCAGTTTCAGTAAATGAGGTTGTGTCATCACCATAACATAGTTATGGTTAAAATCTATAAATTCACAATGATCAAATTTTATGTTTCTTCCTCCATTATTATTTAATAGTCATTGCCTCATCTACATTCCAAGCTTTTGTTGCTATATAGGAGGAAAAAAATATCTGAACGCTAGACTTTAATAAAAGAGACAAACATCAAGACCGAAGAAAGACTCATCGACGACTTGCATTATGCAGATGGCACATCCTTGCTTTCTGATAATGAGGAGGGATTGAAACTCTTGCTGCAGAAAATCAAAGAGGGTGGAGGGACAACTCAGGTGAGGAAGACCCTCAATGAGATGGATTGATTCAGTAACTGAGGTAATAACGGGGGCAGGTATGTCGAAGATGGTGATATAGGGACAGAATAGGGCAGAGTTTAGGACTGTTGTACTTAGGGTCGCTATGAGTCGCAGGCGACTGGACGGCACATAACAACAACAAAAACAATATAAAGTCTGAAATATGGATTACATCTCAACATCAAGAAGACAAAAATCCTCACCATTACACCAACAGGCAATTTTAATGCTTGTTGTTTTTGTGGTTAAATTCCATCAAGTCAAGTAAACTCATAACAATCCTATGAACCCTGCCCTATCCTGTGTCATCCTCATCATCTTTGACACAGTAGAACCCATGGCTGAAGTTACCTTGTCAATCCATCTCATTGAAGAACGTCCTTGTCTTCACTGAACCTCCATATTTCCAAGCATGGTGTCCCTTTTTAAGGAATAACCCCACCTCATTTCATGTCCAAAGTGTGAGAGACAAAGCTTTGAAATGTTTGCCCCCAAGGAGCACTCTGGCTACAGTTTTTCCAAGACATATCTATTTGCTTTTTCAGCAGTCCATGGATATTCAGTATTCTTCTTCAGCTCCCCAACTCAAAGACATAATTTTTTCTTCTGTTGTTCTTATTCTTTGTCCACCTCTCTGATGCATTGTAGGTGATTCAGAAGACCACGGCTTGAATCCAGCACATCTTAGTCTTCAAACTGACATCATTGCTCTTCAGCATTTTTGAGATATCTTTGATAGCATACTTGCCCAATCTACTACATCTCCTGATTTCCTAACTACTGGTATCAAAGATGTTGATTATTGGTGCAAGCAAGCTGAAGTAATTGATAGCTTTAATACTTTCTCCATCTATTATAAATTTGATTTTTGGTCCTGACCTTTGTTCTTTTAAAAATATTTTTGTTTTATATTTTTTTCCCACAAACTTCATTAGTTTTATTTGAAATACAAATTAAACTCACACTAGATATCACTGTCTACCTACTACATAGTTAAAGCAAAAATACGGAGTTAAAGTAAAAATATCAAGGACTTAGGAAACTGTAGAGCAATTGGAATTTTCATATTTTGCTGGTGGAAGCAGGAAAATGGTAGTTATTTAAAAAAAAAACACCCAAACCATTTTGACTATTCTCTTACAAAGTTAAACAAACACATACCAGACAACTCAGCCATTCCATTCCTAAGTATTTAACCAAGGGAAATAGAAACCCGTGTTGACATAAAAAACCCGCACACAAATGTTTATAACAGCTTTATTTTAATCACCAAAAAAAAAA
>NW_006400342.1:114996-119271 GCF_000299155.1 Elephantulus edwardii | reverse complement strand
TTGAAGAAATTCCCCTCTAATCCTATTTTGTTGAGTGCTTTAATCATGAAAGGGTGTTGGATTTTATCAAAGGCTTTTTCTGCATCAATTGATACACAATGTGTTTCACATGGTGCTTCATATGATCACTCCCACACATTGTGTTTTATAACATTAATCACTCTTGGTTTATGCCAACTGTTACCCCAACTTTTCTGATCTCCACTGGGGTCTTTCTCAATTCCTTCACTCCGTACCTTCTACCCACCAAACTCTGTAATCTCAGGATTTGTTCCCATCCCCATACTCCGCCCCATGCCCCCTCTGCTTTCCCCTTCGGACTTTGTAAACATTTTATTAGTTATCCTTCTATTTTTACAATAATGGTATTATACAGCATTTCTTTTTTATGAGACAGGGCTAGTTCACTCAGCACAATACTCTTCCAGCCTCTCCCATGGTTTATAGTATTTTTAGAAATAGTTTCTCCTGTGTACTGCATAGTAATCCCTCATGTGAACATATCCATTTGTTTATGGACATTTGAGCTGTTTCCATTTTCTTGCTAACGTGAATAATGCTGCTATGAACATCAGTGTACAAATTTCCATTTGTATCTCAATTCTATGAAATAGCTGAGTCATGTAATTTCTATGTTTAGCTTTTTGAAGAAACAGCAAACGGTTTTCCTCATAGTTTCAGTGGATGTAATATTTTACAATTGCAGCAATAGTGTATGAGAGTTACTATCTCTCCACATCCTCTCCAACATTTATAACTTGCTATCCTGTTACACTTTGCCACTTTTACTGGGATGAGCCGATATCTATTGTGGCTTTGATTTGCATCTTCTATTGCCAGTGATTTTGAGCATTTCTACATGTGTCTGCTGGGTATCTAAATATCTTCCTCTGTGAAAAGTCTTTCATGTCTTTGCCTGTTTTGTAATTGGGTTATCAGGTGTTTTGTTTTTTTTTTCTTTCTTGTACAGGTCCTTTTGTTGCTGTTGTTGTTGTTATGTTCTGTTGAGTTGACTCATGGTGACCCTATGTACAACAGCCCTAAACTGTGCTCTATCCCCTTGCCAATCTTAATGTCTCTGATACACCTATTCCCAATACACCCAGGGACTGAATTAATCCATTTCCTAAAGGGCCATCCTCTCTTGCGCTGTCCCTCCACCCTCCCAAGCATGATGTCACTTTCCAAGAACTGGTCCCACCTTGCAACATGTCCAAAGTACGTCAGATGAAACATCATAATCCTTACCTCCAAGGAGCAGCCTGGCTTCACCCTTTCCAGGATGAGTTTGCTTGTTCTCCTAGCAGTCCAATGTATATTCAGTACTCTTCTCCAGCAAAACAGCTCAAAGGCATCAACGCTCCTTCTATCACCCCGAGTCATTGTCTAGCTCTCTGATGAATAGCAAGTAATTGCAAAAATCATGGCCTGTATCAGGCACACTTGAGTCTACAGACTGACATCACTGCTCTTCAGTACTTTGTATAGGTCTCTGATAGCAGACTTTCCCATTGCAATTAGCTTTTTAATTTCCTGGCTGCTGATACCAAGAGTGTTGATTGTAGAGCCAAGCAAACTGAAGCTGTCAACAATCTCAATCTCTTCACCATCTAGCATGATGCTGCCAATCAGCTCAGTGCTGAGAATCTTTATTTTCTTGATTTTGAGCTTCAATCCATAATGAAGGCTGCAGTCCTTGACCTCTGCAGCAAGTGCTTCAGATCCTACTCAGTTTCAGTAAGCAGGGTTTTGTCATCTATATAACACAGATTGTTGATTAATCTACCTCCAATCCTGATGCCCCACTTCTCCTCATAGAGCACAGTCTCCCAGATAATCTGTTCCAATCTATTGTTACAATTAGAGAAGTACAAAATGAGACCTCAGTGGACATCCAATTGAATGACAAAAATAAAGACATCTGAAAATGTCAAACGTTGGTGAGCAGCAAGGAATGCTGAGGAGGCACTATTGCCCTTAGTGGGGGCATTCTAGGTACTTCAGAAAACAGGTTGCCATGTAAAATTAACCATTCATATAGCTTATGTTCCACTGATTCTAATGCCTAGATATGCTTATGGTGGTATTTACTATGTTGGCAAAGAGATAAGGAACCAGCTCTGAGAGCTATCATTGCTAACAGAATATATTTAGAGAATGGAGATTGCTAATCCATTGTTTTCATTATTGTTGTGAGGTGCTGTGGAGTGCAGTAAGATTCATAGTGACCCCATGAACAACAGATCTGAACCCTTTTCTACCCAGTGCCAAACTCACAATATCTGACATGGTTGAGCCCATTGCTGCAGTCTCTATGTCAATGCACCTGTTTGAGGGTCTGTCTCTCTTTTGCTGTTCCTCTACCTTTCCAAGCATGATGTTCCTCTCCAAGGAATTTCCTTTCTTACCAACATATCCAAAGTATGTGAGATGAAGCTTCACCACGCTTGCCTCCAAGGAGCATTCAGGCTGCACCTTCTCCAAGATATATGTGTTTGTTCTTTTAGTAGTCTATGGGATATTCAGTACTCTCCTCTGATACCAGAGCTTAAAGGCATTGAGTCTACTTCTGTCATCCTTATTCATTGTCCAGCACTCAGCAGCATAGCAAATGATTGAAAAGACAAGGATCTCAATCATGCACACCTTGGTGGTCAAACTGACATTTCTCATCAAATTTGGACAGGGCTCTGACTACAGACTTTCTCAGTGCAATACATTATCTGATCTCTTGACTGCTGTTACAAAATGCATTGTTTGTGGATCCAAGTAAGATGCAGTCATTGACAATTTCAGTCTTTTCTCCATCTATTATGATGTCACCTATCAGTTGAGTGGTAAGATTTTTTTTACATTGATCTATCAGTAAAAGTAATAATTTTACTTATTTCCTGACAATTAATAATAGACAATTGACTTTGTCTATCAGAAAAATCCTTCTGGTAGTCCATGGGGTACTTAGTACTCTCCTCTATCACTATAATTCAAAGGCTTCAATTCTTCTGTTGTCCTTATTCATTGTCCAGCTCTCAACAGCATAGTAATTGATGAAGCTTCATCTCATATATTTTGGAAATGTTGCTGGGAGAGGTTACTCCTTCTAGAGGGACATCATGTTTGGAAAGATGAAAAAATGGTGAAAGAGAGGAAGACCCTAAACAAGGTGAGTTGACACTGTGACTGAGTGAGCCTGAGCATGTCAGAAATTGTGAAGATGTCATAGGATAGGAAAGGGTTCAGATCTGTTGTTCATAGATTTGCTATGAATACTTGACTCAATGGCACGTAACAATAACAATAAGAGCAACATCAGTAAAAATAGTAATATAACACAAAATAACCTGAATTACCTTTATCCAAAAAAAGCAAGCCCCTTGCTGTTGAGTATATTCTAACTCATAGTAACCCCTTCTTTTTAGATTTTTATTTTATATAGTTTTGCTTACCAAGTTCATATACATTGTACTTAATTCACATCGTGTTTCACACAATCATTCACATTAGTAATGCTTTATAAAATTAATCACTGAGTTTGGAAGCCTGTAAATCCTAACAACAAGCAGACTGCCTCTTCCTTCTGTGGCAAGACTCATGGATTCAAACTACCTCCTCTGGATTAACAACCCAACATAGAATACACTATGCTACTCAGGCTCCTAAAATGAACTTTGCTGTTGCTGTTCTTATGTTCCATTAAGTCATTTGAGACTCATAGAGACTCTAAGTACGTTAGCTATAAACTCTGCCCTATTCGGAGCCAATCTCCAATGGACCTAATTCCATTTCTCCACTGAGTCAATCCATCTCATGCTGGGATTTCCTCCCCTGCACTGTCCCTTCACCTTTTCAAGCAAGATGTTCTTCTCTAAGGACTGGTCCTTCTTGTCCACATGCCCAAAGTATGTGAATTGGAGCTTCAAAATTCTTGCCTCCAGTGAGTAGTCTGGTTTAACCATCTCTAGGACAAATCTGTTTTTTTAAAATATTTTTTATTGGGAAAAAACATATTGGGGGTACAAGGAGGTGAGGGTTAGTGGCAGAAGGGTGAGGATGGGCCAGGATGCAGTTGCAGAGCTGCACAGTTTGGTCGGTGGGGGGGAACAGGTGAAGGAAATTATGAGGGTCCAGTGGGGACCAGATGCTACAGAGGAATGACAAGCATTTTCCAATAGTAATTAAACCAACTGTCTTAATGATTTGGGAATTGGATGCCGAATCTCTGGCTTCTTCATGCTAAATAGGGGCGTAGATGTAAAGGGGGGAAGGGAGAACGCT
>NW_006400342.1:108747-113551 GCF_000299155.1 Elephantulus edwardii | reverse complement strand
GCCCAGCATCCATCCTGGGTGAGGGAATCCATTCGTTCAGGCTGTGGAAGCCTCATGGGGCTGCAGCAGCTGTTCGGTGCGGCACGGGCTCTGTGTGTGTGTGGGGGGAGCCATGAGACTCACCCATTTCTCCTTGGGAATCCTTGAATTCCTGTTGTTGAGCTTTAATCTTCACTGAGGGCCAGTCATCAACTGTTTAAGTGTTCAATTATCAATAAGCCAAAGTCTGTGGAAGGCCATAATGGCCCTGCTTTAAGGGGTTCACTACTACCGCAGCTCACCACACTGTCTCTGCCTCTGCCGCCATCTTGGATCTCAAGCCTGACCTTCTTCATAGAATTGGATGTGAAGATCAAAATCCAGACAAATCTCTTTTATTTTCTTGGCAGTCCACGGTATGTTCAACGCTCTTTTTCAGCACCAAAACTCAACGGTGTCTATTCTTCTTCTATCATCCTTAGCTGTCGTCTAGCTCTCTGATGCATAGCAAGTAATTGCAAAGACTGTGGCCTAAATCAGGTGCTCCTTAATCACCAGATTGACATCGTTGCTCTTCAGTACTCTAGAGAGGTCCCTGACAGCAGATTTTTCCAATAAAATTTGGTTTTTGGTTTCCCGACTGCTGGTGCCAAGAGTGCTTATTGTGGAACCAAGCAAAATGAACTTTAGAAACATTATTTCGGTAAAAACAGCTTAAAAATCACTGTGTTGTTAGGTGCAGTCAAGTAATAGACGACTCATAGCAACCCTATGAATGAAAGATTTGTGTAACTTTCATAGTTTCTCCATGTTCATAGATTCTACTGAGGCAAGCCATTTTGGAAGTAAGTGGATGCCACTCCTGCTCCCAAGCTTGTTTTAATCAGGAAGCTCCACCAAATATTTGACATATCAGTGTCACAGTGTTTAGCATCACAGTAACCACGTTACCTTTGTGTAGCAAATGGACAGACCAGACCTGTGCTACACCATACCTGTGGTATATATGTTTGACCAAAAACAATTAAAACCAGAACTGAGGGCCACAGACTGAGGGCCCAAATGCATTTTTAAATAGAAGGCCTAGTCAAATCAACTCACACCCATTGGAGAGTAAACATTCCACTATAATCCTCATCAGGACCAGACAACTAGCCACAGATAATATTATTTTTAAGTGCTCAAAAGTTAGCAAAACCAATCAATTTTTGATAAATGGTTCTAATGTTGGTAGGAGAGCCTGGAGTGCAGTAGTTAAAGAGCTCGGTTGCTACCCAAAACATTAGTGATTGACTCCATCAACTACTCTAAAAGATCAGCTGTGGCTGTCTGCTCCTGAGGTTTACAACCTTAGAAACCCTATAAGGTAGTTCTATTTTATCCTATAAAATTACTGTAAATCAGAAATGGCTCAAGAGCATCACGTTTGGGTTTATACATATGAGTGTGACAATATTATTTTTTTAAAGCCAAAGAGCCAATACATAATTTAGTTAGAATGATAGTGACTTCTACAGGTTGTTGTCGTTGTTGTTGTTGTTATGTGCCATCGAGTCACTTGCGACTCATAGCGACCCTATGTACAACAGCCCTAAACTCTGCTCTGCCCTGTGCCAATCGCACTGTCTCTGACACTCCCATCCTGATTATCCCAGTTACTGAATCAATCCACCTCATAGAGGGCCTTCCCCTCCTGCAATGTCCCTCCACCCTCCCAAGCATGATGTCCTTCTCCAAGGACCTGTCTCTCCTCACAACGTGTCCAAAGTATGTTAGACGGAGCCTCAGAATCCTTGCCTCCAAGAAGCCACCCAGTTTAACCCTTTCCAGGACAAATCTGTTTATTTTCCAACAGTCCATGGTATTCTCAATACTCTTCTCCAGCACCACAGCTCAAAGGCATCAATTCTCCTTCTATCCTCCTTGGCCATTGTACAACTCTCTGATGCATAAGAAGTGATTGTGAAGACCATGGCCTGTATGAAACAGACCTTAGTCTCCTGAGAGACACCATTGCTCGACAGTTTAAAAGGCTGGTAAACCTGTTGGCACAACAAAATCACCCAGGACCTGAAGCAGATCTTCAATCGACCTCTTCAGAGATTAATGAAAATATCAAGTGTAGACACAAGTAGACTAAATTTTCAGGTGATCTTAACTCACAGTAGGTTTGAATCTTACTTCACCAGAGTAAAATAGATTTCAAAGTGAAGAATAAATAAATTTGAGGAAACTGATAAGTAGACATTTTTATTAGAAAATGTCTCTACCAAAACCTTCTGATAAAAAACATGTTGCATTTCATGGATAGACTCAGAAACACTCAAAAATATATAGGCATACAAACATGGGATATTATGGACAATCCAAAAGGGTTCCTTGGAAATACACAGACAGACACACAAACATTTACAAAAAGGTATTTCTATATTCCTGTCAAGGAATAATTTCTACTCCTTTGTCAGCATGGAAAAATAACCCAGTTTCCTTTGTTGAACACTACTATCACGACAAGTCTACTTGCAATGACAGAGCTGACTTCCTACACTGAGAGGTACAAATAGTCAACTCTCCTAACTGCTACCAGAAATACCAGAGGTTCAAGTACACCAGTGCTGGTGCCTTGGAAGACAATCATAGTGACTTGTTTCTGCATATGTTATTCTTGTTGTTGTTGATTGCCTTCAAGTCAAGCATGACTCATAATGACTCTATGAACTAAAGGCCTGAAGCCCCTGTACAACTATGGACATTTATCAAAGTTCATAGAGTTTCTGGAGGAGTGTGACTTAGGAACTGGATGCCACTATACCCAATATTTTCTGGCCAATCGAAGAGATCCATATTTGTTTCCATTCCCAAGAAATGTGATCCAGTAGAATAAGGAAACTATCAAACAATAGTATTAACACCACTGTTGTTGTTGTTAAGTGCCGTCATGAAAGACAACTCATAGTGACCCTATAAATGGAAGGACTTGTGTAATTTTCATTATTTTCTAAATTCACAGAGTTTCTGGAGGCAGGCTATTTCAGAAGTGGATGCTTCTCCTGCTTTGAAGCCTGTTTTAATATGGGAGCTCCACCAAACACTGTCCACCATGGGTAACCATTATCGCATCATTCAAAACAAACTAGAATGGTATGTAGATAGGGAACTGTCAGAAGTTCAGTCAGGATTTATAAAAGACCATGGTACAAGGGATATCTTTGCTGATGTCAGATGGATATTAACAGAAAGAATAACAGAAAAATGCCTGTTTGTGCTTTATGGACTGTGCAAAGGCATTTGACTTTGTGCATAATTAACCAGTTGTTGCTAACATTGAGAAGAATGGAAATTCCAGGGCATTTAATTGTGCTCATGCAAAGCCTATAAGTGGACCAGGAGACTTGTGTGAACAGAGCAGGGGAGCTATATATGGTTTAAAATTAAGACAGGAGGACGTCAGGGTTGTCGTCTCACTCCAAACATATTCAATCTGTATGCTGAGAAAAATTATTTGAGAAGCTAGCTGGACTGTGAAGATGAATGTGGCATCAGGATTGGACGGAGACTCATCAATAGCCAGTTTTATGCAGATAACGCAAACTTGCTTGCTGAAAATGAGGGGAACTTGAAGTACTTGTTGCAGAAGATCAAGGGATGTAGCTTTTAATATGGATTGCATCTCAATTTCAGTAAGACAAGGATTCTTACGACTGGACAGATAGCAACATCATAATGAATGGAGAGGAGACTGAAACTGTCAACAACTTCATCTTACTTGGATCCACAATTAACACCTTTGGTACCAGCAGTTAGAAAATAAGACACAAGACATTGGGAAAATCTGCAGTTAGTGACCACTCCTAATTATTGTAATTAGGTCAGTTCGAGGACTAAAGTGCATCTGATTTAGGCCATGGGTCTTTTTGTTCATTGGGTATGCAGCTGAGAGCTGGACAATGAATATGGATGACAGAAGAAGAACTGATACCTTTGATCTATGGTGGTGGAAAAGAACACTGAACATCCCATGGGCTGACAAAAGAACAAATCAAATATGTCTTGTATAGAGTGCAGCTGGAGTGCTCTTTGGAGGCAAAAATGATGAGGCTTTGCCTCACATACTTCAGGCATGTTCTAGGAAGGGTTATTCCTTGGAGAGGGACATGATAAAGGATGGAGCATCAGTGAAGGAGAGGAAGACCCTAGACCAGGTGGATTTATAAGATGACTGTCACAATAGACATTAGTGTGTCAGGAAGTGTGAAAATGGCACTGGATAGGAATAGGTTCAGATCTGTTGTTCATAGTGTTGCTACGAGTATTATTCAACTTAACAACATGCAGCAACATTTTTTAGTTGTTAAGTGCTGACACATTGACTGTGATTCATAACGACCTTAAAGACGGCAGACCTGACCCTAGCCCTATCCTGTGCCATCCTCATCATCACAGACATACTTGACCCCGTTGTTACAGTCTTTCTTTATAACAATTAATTTTGCTTAATGTTTATTTTGAACAATATTTTGACAGTTTTATTACTTCGTATCTAGTATCACATCTCATAAATTGTTGTTGTTATGTGCTGTCATGTCACCTGCGACTTATAGCGACCCTATGTACAACAGCCCTAAACTCTGCCCTATCCTGTGCCAATCTCACCATCTCTGACACACCTGCTCCCATTACCCCAGTCACTGAATCAATCCATCTCAGCTAGGGTCTTCCTCTCCTGCACTGTCCCTCCATCTTCCTAAGCATGATGTCCCTCTCCAAGGACTGGTCTCTCCTTGCAACATGTCCAAAGTATGTCAGACAAAGCCTCAGAATCCTT
>NW_006400342.1:101411-107474 GCF_000299155.1 Elephantulus edwardii | reverse complement strand
CCTGATACAGGCCATGGTTTTTGCAATCACTTGTTATGCATCAGAGAGTTGGACAATGACTAGGGAGGATAGAAGGAGAATTGACGTCTTTGAGCTGTGGTGCTGGAGAAGAGTATTGAATGTACCATGGACTGCCAAGAAACAAACAGATTCATTGTAGAGAGGATTAAACCAGGCTGCTCCTTGGAGGCAAGGATTTTGGGGCTTCCTCTGACATACTTTGGACATGTTGTAAGGAGAGATAGGTCTTTAGAGAGGGACATCATGCTGGGTAGAGTAGAGCGACAGCGCAGGAGGGGAAGACCCTCTATGAGGTGGACTGATTCAGTGACTGGGGTACTCGGGATGGGTGTGTCAGAGGCAATGAGATTGGCACAGGACAGAACACGGTTTAGGGCTGTTGTACATAGGGTCGCTATGAGTCACAAACGACTTGACGGCACTTAACAACAACAACAATAGATGTCTTTTCATTTCCTTGCTGCTGGTGCCAAGAGTGTTGACTGTGGATCTAAACAAACCAAAACATCTCAGGAACAGGTTTGAAGCCTTGAACACTAATAAACGAAGAACAGATGAGTTATGGGAAGATATCAATAATATCATCAAGGAAGAGTGCAAAAGGTCATTGCAAAGATGGAGGAGGAAGAAAAGACCAAAACGGATGTCAGAAGAGACCCTGAATTTTGCACTGGAGCACCAAGAAGCCAAAGCAGAAGGAAGAAATCAAGACATTAAGGAGCTGAACAAGAGATTTTAAAAGGCTGCATGACAGACAAAGTAAAGTATTGTAATGAAATGTGCAGAGCTGGAGTCAGAAAGCCAAAGAGGTTAAACTTGCTCAGCATTTCTTAAGGTCAAGGAACTGAAGAGGAAATTCAAGCCTCCAGTTGTAATATTTAAGGATGCTTTGCACAGAATATTGAGTGATCCTGAAAGTCTTAAAAAAAAGATGTAAAGTGTATACAGATTCATTATACCAAAAAGAATTGGCAGACACAGAAGAATTTAATGAAACAACATATGAGCAAGAGCCTATGGTGATGAGGGAAGAACTTTCAGACTGCTTTGAAAGAATTGGCTAAGAATAAGGCCCCAGGAATTGATGGTATACAAATTGACATATTTCAACTAACAGATGCTGCCCTAGATGTGCTCATCAAATTGTGCCAAGAAATCGAGAGAACAACCACTTTGCCAACTGACTGGAAGAGATCTATATTTATTCCCATTCCAAAGAAAGGTGATTCCACAGAGTGTGGAAATTATTGAACAATAACATTAATATAAAATGCAAGCAAGATTCTGCTGAAGCTTATCCAAAAACAACTGGAACAGCACAACTACAGAGAACTACCAGAAATGCAGCTAGATTTAGACAGGGCCATGGTACTAGGGATAATGTTAGATGGATCTTGGCTGAAAGCAAGGAGTCTATCTTTGTTTCATTGATTACCCAAAGGCATTTGACTGTGTGGATCGTAACAAACTGTGGCTAACTCTGAGAAGAATGGGAATCCCAAAACACTTGATTGTGCTAATGAGAAACCTATACTTGGACCAGGAGACAGTCATAAGAACAGAGCAAGGAAACACTGCATGGTTCAAAATTGGGAAAGTTATCAATTTTTATGCAGAAGAAGTTATCCAGGAGACTGGGCTCTATGAGGAGAAATGTGGCAACAGGATTGGAGGAAGAATCATCAACAATCTGTATCATATAGATGACACAACTTTGCTTTCTGAAACTGAAGAATACCTGAAGCACTTGCTGTGGGAAGTCAGGGACTGCTGTCTTCAGTATGGATTGAGACTCAGTATCAAGAAAACGGAGATTCTCACCACCGGGCCAATTGGAAGCATCATAATGGATGGTGAAGAGATTGAGATTGTTCACAGTTTTGGTTTGCTTTCATCTCATAAATAGAAACACCAAAATAAGTCAGTGTCAAGGGTTCTGAGGGGGAAAATAGTATCAGATTTTTCTTTCTTAAAAATAGAAATTACCAGATGTTTCTTTCCAAAAATTCCTAAAAGAAGGTCCAAAGTGACTGAGTTTCACCCAAAGTTTCACCATTGCAAGAACATGGAAATGGCCCAAATGTCCAACCACAATCAAATACATTGAAAAATTATGGTATATTCACACAATGGCCTATAATGCAGCACGCAGGAGCAATGGTTTTGTAAATTTCTACCTAACTTGGGAGTATTATGCTGATTGAACTAACTCAGTCCCATAAGCACAAATGCTGTGTAAGACCATTATTGTAGAAATAGAAAGATAACTAATAAAATGTGTATGAGGACTCAAGATGAGAGACAGTAGGAGCAGATGGGTGAGGATGGGCAGGGGGATAATCATAGTCACACAATTAGATGGATAAAGGAAGTGGGAAAGATTTAGTGTGAAAAACAATGTATGCAAATGTAAGTAAACCAGTATAAATAAAAATTTTATTTTAAAAAAATGGAAATACAAATGGTGATGAGGCATTAAGGACAAGATAGAGCAGATGCATTGCTGATCCACAAATGGCACCTCTCTGGTGATTCAAATTTACCAGTGGCTTCTTGGGAGAAAGAAAATCTCCATTATCACTTACTGTTGTTGGGAGAAAGACAGTCTCCTCCATTATCACTTGCTGTTGTTGTTAGATGCCATCGAGTAAAGTACAACTCATAGTGAACAAAAGATCTAAATATTGTCTTATCCTGTGCCACCATCCTCATGTTTCCTGACACACAAGAGCCCACTGCAGCAGTCACTGTGTCGATGCCAGAAAATTTGGAGGACAGCTTTCTGGCCATTATGTCTTACAGCCTCTGAAAACCTGCTGGAAGATCAGTTTTATGTCAATTCTAACTTGATGGCGACGACTTTGATCTTTTTTTTTTCTGTTGAGTACCATAATTTGAAGGCAACTCTGATGGTGTAGTCCATAGCGTGCTACACGGCTAACCCAAAAGCAGCTCTTCTCTGGCAGTTCAAATTTATCAGCCACTCCATGCAAAAAAGAAGGACAACCTCCTCTCCTTCTATTTTCAGCCTCTGGAAACTGAAGGGTCAGCTATGAGCTGATTCTGATTCATTGGCAATATGTTATTTATAGATAATGAAACTACCACAAGAGAATGGCTTTAACTATCATAAATCTACATATGTTGTCAGAGTTTAGGAGGCTGCAAGTGTGAATTCAGAGCACTAGCTCTAAGGGGAGTCTAGATCTGCCTGTTCTGGAGGAAGGTATTTAACTCTTCAACTTGTGCTTCCTCGTTCCTTGGAGACATTCAAGTGGTTTGACATCTATCTTACTCTATTTCTGTCTTTACCGGTTTGTTTGATCTGTTTTTATAGCTCAAAAGTTATTAACTCAAGATACACCTTATATTAATTCTGCTTTATTAATATAGCAAAAGGGAGCTCTGGTGACGTTATTAGTTATGTATCATCGAGTCAAGTACAACTCATAGTGATCCTATAAACAAAAGATCTGAAACTTGTTCTATCCGTTGCCATCCTCATGTTTCCTGACACATAAGAACCCATTGTGATGGCTAGGTGATAAGGAATTGTGTTGTCAACTCAAAGGAATGTGGTTCAAATCCACCAGCTGCCCTAGGGAAGAAAGATGGAGAGTCTCCTCCTGTGGGATTTTTGTTTCTGAAAACCCACTGCAGAATCAGCTGTAAGTCAGTACTCAACAGTACACAACAAAAACAGCATGACAAAGATAATCCATTTAAAAAAAGGTTACAATAGGCATTAACTCTCACCTCATTACTGATGAATTGGAAATGACTCATAGATGACCCTCCAACAGGTTTCCAGAGGCTGTTAATCACTGGGAGGGGATTGCCTATCTTTCTCCTGGTAAGTAGCTGATAGATTCAAACTACCATTGAGGTGTAGCCTTTGGGTTATTAATGGACCTTCCAAGGACTGTGTCACTGTACCAAGTTAGGATTTCCACAACATATTTTGGGAGTGGACATAATTTGATCTCTAACAGAGTATTTTTTTCCCCGTAAGTAATTCAAGCTTGTATGAAGAAGATCACGGTTTGTTCTTTGGGAAATACTGCACTCAAAGATCATTAAGGGTTTGTCCCACCTTAATATTTTATTATCTTCCTATGTTCAAGTTCAAGGGAAAAGAAGAGAATGAAATATTCTCAGAGAATATAAAGGGTCCCTTCTCAGTGCCACATGTTGTTACTGCATCAAACAGGAACAATCTGAATAGAGGAAGTTTGGTGAGCTATATGGGATATGTAATTTTCTCAGTGCAGATAAAAGCTTCTGAGAAGCAAAATACCATGTTGAAACATGGAGGTGGCAGATGACATATGAAATTAGATCACCTACATGATTCCCTACAACCATCATTGGGTTAGCTTGATTTATTTCTATTTTACTAGTGTCCTTGAAATAGCTTTTGCTTATATGATACTAGTACAATGACAGGCACATACCAATGGAATAAAATTAAGAATACAGAAATAGACCCAGCTATATCTATGGTCAACTGATATTTGACAAGAAAATCAAACATATCAAACGGAGAAATGGTGACCTCTTTAACAAATGGTGCTGGCAAAACTGAACTGATACCTGCAGAAAGCTAAAACAGGATCCACATCTCACACTATTCACAAAATTCCACTCCAAGTGGATCAGAGACCTGGGAGTAAAGCCCCAAACCATAAAGTTCATGAGAGACAAACTGGAACCAACCTTAGAAGGCCTAGTCTATGTTATAAAGAGACTGTCAAAAGCAGCCGGAAACACACAATCTGAAGAGGATAAAATTGATGAATGGGACCTTCTAAATAGTAAATCTCTGTGTACATCAAAAAAACATATTCCAACAGAGTGAAAAGAAAACTTACCAAATGGGAACAAACATTTGGCCATACTATCTCAGACAAGAGTCTTATAATGAAAGTTTACAGAATACTCCTGTGACTCCACCAGAAAAAGACTGATAATTCAATTAGAACGTAGGTGAAAGACATAGAAAGAATCTTCACCGAGGAAGATATTTGAATGGCAAATAGACACATGGCATCACTGGCAATGAGAGAGATGTAAATCAAAACCACAATGAGATACCATCTCACCCCAGTAGCAGTGGCAAAGTTTAACAAGACAGCAAGTAGTAAATGTTGAAGAGGATGTGGTGAGATAGAAACTCTTACACATTGTTGGTGGGATTGTGCAAAGGTACAACCACTCTGGAAGTCAGTTTGGCACTTCCACATAGAAAGTACATATGACCCAGCTATTCGACTGCTTGGAATAAACTCTGAGAAAATGACAACTGAGTCACAGAGACTTATACACCAATGTTCATAGCAGTGTTATTCACAATTGCAAGAATATGGAAACACATGTCCAGCCACAATCTAAGAGATTGAGAATGGATTGAGATACATTCACACAGTAGAATGCTATGTAGCACACAGAAGCAATGATTTTTGTAAATATGACTTAACGTAGGGAGGGACTGCAGAGCATGCTGAGTGAACTAATCCAGTCCCATAAGGACAAATACCGTATAAAAACATCATTGTAGAATGACTATGAGAATCCAAGGGGACAGAGGTGGAAGCAGAGGAGTAAGGATCGGCAGGAGAGAGCAGGTTAAACACAGGGTCACATAATTTAGTGGGTGGGGATGGTGAAGGAAATGGGAAAGATCTGGTGTAAAAAACAATGTATTCGAACTTTATAAATAAGCCAGTTGTTGTGTTGATTGTCATCATGACCCTGTGAACAAAAGGCCTGAAGACTTTCTATAATTCTCAATATTTAATCAAAGTTCATTGAGTTTCCAGAGGCAGGTTGTTCAGGAAGTAGATGCCAACCAGTAGAAAATAAAAAACAATAAATAAGAGAATTATTTCTTTATTTCACACCCTATGTCTCACTCAAAGTTAAGATATCAAAACCATTTACTCAACTAAATGGACAGAATCTAATGCCTTACAATATTCTCCAAAGGTTATAAATCCATTTTTCTGGCTATTGGTGGACGATTTATCAACAATCTGCGTTATG
>NW_006400342.1:99276-100641 GCF_000299155.1 Elephantulus edwardii | reverse complement strand
AACAACAACAACAACAGCTTTCTCTCATCCATCTCTCAGCCCCTGTGTTATAGGATTAGAAAAGTCAAACTCCCTCTGGCTGTCTCATTTAAGCCCTTATTAATTTTGCTCTATACTGCCTTCTCAAAATTGCAGGTTTATCTAGATGGAACAACAAATTTCATATCTTCATCAGCAGTTATTGCTAGAAAACCTCATTATCTACCTAATTTAAACCACAAAATCTACATTCAATTTCAACCTGACTTTTCTTATCTATGGAAAAAAAAAACACACCAAAACCAAATGGAGGGCTCTCATAAAAAGTAATCTGGCTATATTAAATGACAATAGGTAGTGCAATTGCTCACTTCTCTGTCACCCACAGCTGGTATCTGTCTGAACATTGTTTGAGGAGGGGTGGGAGAGTAATTAATTCACCTTACAAATTTTGTAGATAAGCCTGATATGTTCCATTATAAAAAGTTTCTATTTTCTTTCAATAAAAGTGTTCCAAAAGGAATTAGACTTTAGCTTACCTGTTTTTCTTGAAAGATTTTGTTACAAGAGGGATCCCTTTTAGGGAGTTGGAGGTCACACATTATTTAGAATTTTGGTAGTTTATTTCTCAAATATTGAATATTACCTGATTATGTGAAATTTCAAAGAAAGATATTACTAAATGAAAGGAAGAACAATATGAGCCAGCAAAATGTAAGCTAGACAGAAAATTACTAAATGTAGCAAAAAATAAAATAAGCTTTCAAAAGGACTGTTAGAGAGAAATAGCTGAAAGAAAAATAATATTTTCATTATCTGTAACTTGCAAGCTAGTCTACAAGGAGTTACGCTTCTAACCCAAAGGTGACACTTTTCTACTAGTTCAAATCCACCAGGATCTCCTCGGAAGAAGGATGAGCAATCTACTTCTTTGCCATTTACAGTCTCAGAAAACCTGCTGGAGGCTCAGCTATGAGTCAGTTATAAATCGAATGCAATGCATATTTAAATGAGATACCTATATCTGTTGTATATCTGTATAGTGGGTGTATATATGTTTGGTATTTATGTGTGTGTGTGTGTATGCATGGTGGGGTGTGTGTGTGTGTGTGAGTGTACCTGTATGGTGGTATGTGTGTGTATGTGTATATATATTTTGTGTATATGTGTGTGTGTATAGTATATGTGTGTGTTGTTGATTGCTGTCAAGTTGAGCATGACTCATAGTGATGATGTTAACAAAAACACTGAAGCTTTTCTATATTATCGTCATTTATAAAATTTCATAGTTTCCAGAGGCATGTTGTTTAGGAAGGATGCCACTCCTGCATGTTATATAAGTGTGTGTATATATACATATATACATATACATATACACACAATATA
>NW_006400342.1:93380-99007 GCF_000299155.1 Elephantulus edwardii | reverse complement strand
ACACACACACACACACACGCATATAGTGGCAAGAAGCTGTGCTGCAACTCCAAAAGGTAAGCAGTTCAAGGCCACCAGCTGCTTCAAGGGATAAGGATGGGCAATCTCCTCCTGTATGATTAACTGTCTCTGAAAACCTACTGGAGGGTGAGCTATGGGTCATTTCCGACTCTGTGGTATACAACAACAAAAATATATATATTAATATGTTATAGATCCGTACCTTAATATATATATCAAACATATATAAAGAGACATCATACATATATTTACACAACATATATATGGATGTATATGGACTGTACATAGCCATCTATCCATATATATCTATCTATCCATATATATCCATAAATATCTATCTATCTATCTATCTATCTATCCATATATCCATATCTATCTATACATATATCCACATATATCTATATCTATACACATATATATGAATATATGGTGTGTGTGTATATATGTATGGGGAGGTGTAGCAACTGAGTGTTCAGCTTCTAACTAAATTGTTGATTGATAGTTGGAATACACTAATAATTCTGTGGCAAAAAGACGTGACAAGCTGCTTTTGTATGTTGTGCCACAATCGCGAGTCTCCCAAAGGGCACCAAGGACCCGAAATCAATGCAAGAACTTGAGGGATTTTATTACAAGTTCTTGAGCAGGGACTCTACACACACCCCAACATAGCAGCCAGGTGGCAGAGCCCCCAGCCCTTTGAGACAAGGGTTTTTATTGGTGCTGGGAGCGGCAAAGACTGAGTGAGGGACAGGAAGATGAGATAAGATAGAGGTGCATAGGGATTGGATAATTTGAAAAGGGCGCGAATATGTGGCATACTCTGATTGGAGTAAGGTTCATACAGGAGGAGTTAGAGTCACTTCTTTGTTGCTGAGGTCCTTTCAGAAAGTGAACTCTGAGAAAAACAAGGACAAAGGACTTAAGATGGCGACCAGACCAGAGATATATATATAACAGTCTTGACTCTTACAGTAAAGATTTTAGGCTTGAGAACTCTGTGGGGCACTTCTGCTTTGTCTTGTATGGTTGCTATGAGTCATTAGAGATTGGAAGACAGTGAGTATATGTGTGCTTATATATGTATCGGGCTTTTTCACTTTCTCAAAGGAAAACCTGAAGAAAGCAATCAGGTTTTTCTTGACATATAATTTTAATAGAAATAAAACAAAACTTCTTCTAATCTTGACCTGGCTGAGCTGTAGCTAGTAGGATGCTTAGGGTTGGTAGGAAGGGCTGAGCAGGAAGACTGAGTGTAACATGTCTTGGACAGTATTACTTCTTTACTATGCAATCGTTCCTCTTTTGAGAAAGTCAAATTATATAATATGAAAGCATAAGCTATGAATCAAATATATATGGCATAATTTCTTCCTTTATTTTTATTTCCAAAGTGATGAAAATTATATTATCTGAAAAGACCACCAGCTTAAGCCACACAAACATACGTTATATTTCAGCTTCTGCACCATCTGTTAGTTAAATATCTGCTTTTCATGTACTAGGAAATTGACATTTTTCAACTCTATTGATAGAAAACTGTAGTAGTTCCAAAGGCAGGCTGATTGAATCCACCAGATGACTATATGGAGAAAAATGGTCAGTTTCCTCCCATGTAATTTAGCCTCTGTAAACCCACCAGGGGACTCAATAATGTGTTGGTTCTGACTTAAACAACAACTCAATTGATAGCATTTAAAGAATTATGTGCATCAAAATTACCAGGAGATTCTAAAGGGATTAGATACCACTGAGATATACCACAAAAAGACTGTTAAGAACAAAATTAACTGTTATAGCTTGTTTTCATTAAGTAGGAAATCACAAAGTTGATTGAAAAAGAGACACATAAATCTTTTGTTTAATTGAAGTTAAGAAACCTATCACCTAAGCACTTGTATTATCAATATTCATATGTGTGCTGAATGACATGGGCAGCAAATTACAATTAAGTTATCAGAGTAAATAAAAATATTATTTCAGTTGTGGTTATGTTACTTCAATTTATTTTTTAAAATTACTAATGCAGTAACAAATCAGTGTAACTTCCTTACATGTCATTATGTCATTAGTGGAATTAAAAGAGAGTTTTTAATGCACAATTTGTCATCCTTTGGCATATGTAAATAGTATGCATAATTTCCAATTAGCATTGAATTTATAATGTTTATGGATGTTTGCACAGTGTCAGCTAATTTGCCTAATAATTTATCTATCAATTTAGAAATGATAACATTAAAAACTTTGGAAGAAGTAGTCATTATTTCCTAAGTTAAAAACAAAACAAAACTGTGACTTTCTATATCTGATGTTGTTGTTCTTAGGATGATGGTGGTGGTTGCCTTCAAGTCAAACATGACTCATAGTAACCCTATGATCAAAGGCCTGAAGCCCCTCTACAACCATAAACATTTATCAACATTCATAGAGTTCCCGGAGGCAAGTTGTTTAGAAAGTGGATGCCACTCCAAAATTACCATATAATTCAGGTTAACCACCCTCCACTAAAACTGGGAAACAAGTATAATATGTTGTTTTAAAATATTTTCAGGTATTGCCTGTATTACAAGTTGTTGTGTAGTGAAGAGTTGAATTTATCCCATAGCCTACCCTCCAGAAGGTTTTTGAGGCTATAAATTTCACAGGACAGGAGACAACCATAAAGAAGTGAAGGATGGAAGGGGACATGGAAGGTCAAGACATAAGAAGACGAGGGATTCCAAGATGGTGAAGGTGGAGAGTACAATGTGAAGAGCCGGAGGAATAGCAAGCTGCATAGAGACGGGCCACTAAGACCTTCACGCTAAACAGAGACTAATCAACATGGCACTATGTGGACAGTAGGAATTTGAATCAGAAATGTTGTTGGAACAACTGCTTTTGGAGCTACAAGAACATAAAGCCACTCTGCAAGCTATACTGTGGACCTGGCCAAAGCCAGAAGCAGCCAGTTGAGCTGTTGTGGGCCCAATCTGACAGGAGAAAGGTTGGTGGGATACTGGCTGAGTTCTCTTAAGCCCCACTAAGACCCAGTAGGTCTGTTGGAATGTGACTGAATTTTTCTGCCTACTACCCACGATCAGATAGGATCCTAACTGGGTTTTCTTGAGCACCATTGATCACCTGAGAGGGCACCCAAGAGAAAGTCCACTGGTGGAAATTGGGCTGAGTTCTCTTGGTCCACACCAACTGTCCAGGAACAAGCAAGCCAGTGGGAATTTGATTTAACTTTTGTGAACATCGCTGATGGGCCAGAGGTGAGTGAGTCAATGGGAATTTGACTGAGTTTTCTCAGGTCCTGCTGGACGCAGAACCTTGCTCAGGCAGGGGCCACTGTGCAAGGGTACCTGGGTAAGGACTGCTGGGCAAGGACCACTGAGTGAGAATCACTTGGTGGAAGATGGAAAGCTGGAATTTGAGTAGGGACCCCACTCATGAGCAAACCAACACAGCTAAGGTCTGAGTGAGGCCCCACAGTGGTTGACCTGACCCTGTGGTCGCCCCTCCCCCATGCATGCCCCTCCCCCATTCAGGTCCACAACTGTACCTACACATCCAGTCAGTTAACTTGCCTTTAATTCAGAGCACCTTGATCTGACTTACCTACAAGAGGCTGCTCTTATAGGCTCTGAACTGATCTTTCCCTTGAATCAGAAGCTCAGAGAAAAACACAAGTGGTGTAGCTGCCAACTGATTTCTAGGACATTGTCTTCAGATCAAGAACATATCAATGTCTAGAACAAAGCAAGCTATCCCACACAATACAAAAACACACAGCAAGATCTCACCACCAAAAGGTGACACAGTATCAATGGATTTCCTGAAGGTAGAAAGTATGATAGAACTTTCTGACACAGAATTTGAAAGAACAATGATTGAATATTTTCAATGGATGAAAGACAAATTTGAAGAATTACAGGATACTAAGAGCAAAAACCAAGAGGAGCTAAAAAAAAAATCCACAACAATGCAGATAAAACAAATGAGGGATTAACGGCACTGGAAAAACAAGAAACCACTGTCCAAAATATAAGGTCCAATATTTCAGATGCAGTCAACATAATGGAGGGACACATGAGCAAAATTGAAGAGATGGAATACAGGACAAGTGAAATAGAAGATAGAATTGTCACTACTGATCTGCTAGAGCAAAAAGCTGAATCAAAAAGGAAAGAAAAAGAAGAAAACCTAAGAATAATGTGGGACACCACCAAGAGAAATAACATGCACATCATTGGAATCCCAGAACAGTAAGAAACAAGTAAAGGCACCAAAAAAGTTGTGGAAGAATTACTAGAGGAAAAGTTCCCAGGCATAATGAAGCATGAGAGAATACATATCCAAGAAGCTAAGCAAACACCATATAGAATAGACCCCAAAAGAAAAACACCAAGGCATGTTGTAATTAAATTTGCCAGAAGCAAAGATAAAAAGAGAATTCTGAAAGTAGTGAGACAGAAACAAAGAGTAACCTGTAAGGGAGAGCAGATAAGACTAAGTGCCAATTTCTCAGCAGAAACTATGCAAGCAAGAAGACAGTGAAACGGCATATATTAAACACTGAAAGAATGCAACTGTCAGCCAAGAATACTGTACTCAGTGAAACTATCCGTCAATTATGAAGGAGAGATCAAAATATTCCCAGGAAAACAGAACTAAGAGAGTTTGTAAAAACAAGACCAGCATTACAGGAAACACTGAGAAATGTCTTTCTTACAGAAATACCACAGAAAGCAGCATGAACCAAAGTAACTAGCAACCACACCAAAAAGAACTCAATAAAATGATAGCGATAAAACCCTGCCTTTCAATGATCACACTGAACGTGAATGGTTTGAATGCACCACTGAAGAGAAGAAGAATAGCAGGTTGGATTAAAAAAAATCAATCCATCAATATGTCTACAAGAGACACACCTGACAAATGAAGATAAAGACAGCCTAAAAATAAAAGGATGGGGACAAAAATATATCAAGCAAACAGCAACAACAACAACAACAACAACAAAAAAACCAAAAAAAGCAGGAGTAGTGATATTAATCTCAAATAAAATAAATTTCAATGCAAAAACCATCACACAAAGGATTAGGAAAGTCATTACATAATGCTTAAAGGGTCATTAGAACAAAAGGACATAACAAAAATAAATATCTATGCACCAAAGGAAAGATATGACAAATATAGAAAACAAACACTAGCAAACCTGACAAAGGAAATAGACAAAACTACTATAATAGTTGGAGAATTCAATATACCCATCTCAAGAAAATATAGAACTACCAGAAGAAAACTCAACAAAGATGCTCAAGAATTAAATAACACAATAAGCCAACTCGACCTCATAGATTTGTATAGGCTAATGCACCCCCATAAAACACAGTATACCTTCTTCTCCAATGTGCATGGGACATTCTCCAGAATAGATCACATTTTAGGTCACAAGGCCAGCATCAATAAATTAAAAATATAGAAGTAATACAAAGCATTTTCCAAGACTACATGCTACAAAATTGGAAATTAATAACAAGAGGATTGTTGTTGTTGTTGTTATGTGCCGTCGAGTCGTTTGCGACTCATAGCGACCCTATGTACAACAGCCCTAAACC
>NW_006400342.1:86189-90747 GCF_000299155.1 Elephantulus edwardii | reverse complement strand
AGTTCTACGTAGGTTGCCCTTTCTGTTCGTCTACGTGTGTTGTGTTGTACATAGGGTTTTCAGAGGACTGCCATTTCAGAAGTGGATGGCCAATCCTTCTTCCTAGTCTGTCTTAATCTGAATGTTTAGATTTAGAGGCGTATCTGACAGACAGGAATTTGTGGAGTAGTGAAAGATAAATCCCTCATTTTGGAGTTGACCGTTAGTTACAGTGTAGTACCTGCCCTTAGCCCAGTGCCTTGACCCACTTATTTCCCAGCTCCACCCTCCAGCAGGATACCACTTCACTTCTGCCAAATGCCTTCAGAATTAATCTCCCAATGTCCGACCCATGACCTGACAGCTTGTATCTGATGCTTTCTTCTCTCCTGTGATTCCAACCACGTCCACTGCTGAGAGGTTTGGAGAGAGAGAGTGTGTGTGTGTGTGTGTGTGTGTGTGTGTGTGTGTGTGTCCAGTACCTCTTAAGGAAAAAAAAACCCTCATACATTTGGAACCTAAACAACACCTTGCTTGATCATGAGTGGGTACTACAAGAAATAAAAAACGAAAAAAAAATAAGTTTCTTGAAACAAATAAAAATGAAAATGCCACTTACCAGAACCTCCAGGAAACAGCCAAACCAGTAATACGAGGTCAATTTATATCAATAAGCAAACATATCAAAAGGCAGGAAAAAAATCACCATTGACTCTCTAGCCCAACATCTCCAACAAATTGAAAAAGAAGAGGAAGAACCTGACACATTCTAAGAAACTTGAAATTATAAAATTTAGAGCAGAAATAAATGAAACAGAAAACAAAACAAAGCAAAAACAAATGATACGATCAACAAGACAAGGAGTTGGTTCCTTGAAAGGTCAATAAAATCGAGAAACCACTAGCAAAACTAACAAAGGGGATAAATGAAAAGACATAAATAATCTGAATTAGAGATGAAATGGGCAACATCACAACAGAACCAACTAAAATAAAGAGGCTAATATTGGAATATTATGAAAAACCATACTTAAACAAATATTAAAAACTAGAGGAAATGGACAAATACTTAGAAATTCAGGACCTACCTAAACTGACACCAACTAAAATTGACCACCTGAAAAGACTCATTACAAAAGCGGAAATTGAAAAGGTAATAAAAAAACTTCCAGCCAAAGTCCTGGTCCAGATGGCTTTAAAAGTGTACTTTATCAAACATTTACAGAAGCACTATCATTATCCCACATAAAATATTTCAGGAAATAGAAAAAAGATGGAATTCTCCCAAACTCATTCTATGAAGCAAATATATCCTTGATACCAAAGCCAGGTAAAGATAGCACCAAAAGAGAAAAATATAAGCCAATATCTCTCATGAACATAAATGCAAAAATCCTGTATAAAATCCTGGCCAATAGAATCCAAGGATACATTAAAAAAAATCACCATGACTAAGGGGGATTCATAACAGTTATACAAGGGTTGTTCAAACTAAAAAACAAACAATGTAGTTCATCATATTAATGAAGCAAAGAACAAGAACCACATGATCTTATCAATTGATGCAGAAAAGTCCTTTGACAAAATCCAACACACTTTTTAAAAACAATCAACAAATTGGATTAGAGGGGAATTTCTTCAATAAAGTAAAAAGTATATACATAAACACAAGTGCCAACATTGTTCTCAATAGAGAGAGATTGAAGGCATTCCCCTTGAGAACAGGAACTAGGCAAGGATGCCCACTATCACCTCTCCTATTCAATATTGTATTGGAAGAAGGAAGCAAGAGGTATCCAAATTGGCAAAGAGGAGGCAAAATTATCTCTCTATGCAGATGATATGATAGTTTACTTAGAAAACCCGAAAGACTCAGAAAGAAAACTACTGGACATAGTTGATTAATTCAGCAAAGTGCCAGGATACAAGATCAACATACAAAAATCAATTGGATTTCGCTACAGTGAAAAAGAGAATACAGAACTGGAGCTAAGAAAAAACAATACCCTTCACAATAGCTAATCACAAGATTAAATACTTAGGTGTAAACCTAACCAGAAGCACAAAGGTTCTGTTAAAAGAAAATTACAAAACATAATTAGAAGAAACAAAAAAAGAACTGGAGAGGTGGAAGTATATCCCTTGCTCATGGATAGGAAGACTCAATACTATAAAAATGACAATACTCTCAAAGGCAATTTACATGTTCAATGCAATCCCAATACAAATACCAATTCCATTCTTCAACAAAATGGAAAAGGCAATCTCCAATTTCATTTGGAATGGAAAGAGGCCCAGAATAAGCAAATCACTCCTTAAAAAGAGAAACAAGGTAGGAGGCATCTCACTCCCGGACTTCAAATCCTACTACACCACCATGGTGGTCAAGACGGTGTGGTACTGGTACAATGACAGACACATAGATCAATGGAATAGAATTAAGAATTTGGATATCAGCCCATCTACCTACAGTCAACTGATTTTGGACAAGGAGATTAAATCAGTTAAGTGGGGAAATGACAGACTTTTAAACAAATGGTGCTGACAAAATTGGAAAACTATCCGCAGAAAACTCAAGCAAAACCCACACCTGACACCATACATAAAAAACCAATTCAAAGTGGATTATGGACCTACGACTAAAACCAAGGACTATAAACTTCTTTAAAGAAAAGCTTGAAAGAATTCTAGAAGTCCTAATCCACAAAATAAACACTCTTCCAAGTATCCTGGAAAATCTACAACCAGAAGAGGATAAAATAGATGAATGGGACCTTCTAAGAATTAAATACCTATGCACATCCAAAATCTTCTCCACCAGGGTAAAAAGGGAAGCCATGATTGGGAAAACATATTTGGTAATGACATGTCAGGCAAGGAACTTATATCTAGAATTTATAAAATACTCGAGCACCACAACAAGATAAAGGTAAATAACCCAGTTGAAAAATGTCCATATGCTATGAACAGACACTTCACCAAAGAAGACATCCAGCTGGCAAACAAACACATCAATAAATGTTCAAAATCCCCAGCTTTAAGAGAGCTGCAAATCAAAACAACTATGAGATATCATCTCACCCCAGTAAGAATAGCAAAATTTAAAAAAAACAGCAAACAACAAATGCTGGCGAGGTTGTGGAGAAACTGGAACCCTCATTCACTGTTGGTGGGAGTGTAAAATGGTGCAACCACCATGGAAGGCTGTATGGCACTTTCTCAAAAAGTTGCAAATAGAGATACCATTTGACCCAGCAATTCCACTGCTGTGAATTTACCCTAAAAAAAACATAACTACCACCTAAGCAGATATATGCACACCCATGTTTATTTCGGCTTTGTCCGCAATAGCTAAGAGCTTGAAACAGCCCAAGTTCCCATCAACAAAAGAATGAATAGAAAAGCTCTGGTGTGTTCACACAATGGAATAATATGCAGCATTGAAAAACAAAGAACTCATGAAATATTATGCAAAATGGATGACCCTGGAGGACATTACGGTGAGTGAAATATCTCAGTCATAAAAGGACAAATATTAAAGAAAAAAAGGACAAATATAGCATAGGATCACTGTGTGAAATGGGACTGACTTTGGGGTTGAAGGAAGACAGAAAAGGAGGGGAGGAATGATGTATATTGCTTTGAAGTAGATGAAGGAAAGAACTGTTTAAAAGGAATATATGATTGGGTATTATTGTCATAACAGAAGTCTAGGATGAAGGCTGCATAGTGGTGTGGACTTAAGGAGAGGGATTGCATAACAATGAAAGAGTTTTTCCTTCTACCTTTCAAGAAGAGTGAGTTGAGGGGAAGGAGGTGGGTAAGGATAAAAGTGCAACAATAAATGACTGGAAATTCCAAGTCTGTAGTTTCATTAAAATTAATTTTTAAAGGGAAAAATTAAATACACCTCAAATTTTAGAGGAATAACCCAACAACTAAAATAAACTAAAATTCAAACATTTAAAAAAAAAAAAGACATAAGAGGATGCAAAATTTAGGCCAGAGAACATTTCAAAAAAGGGAGGAGAGAGAGCAGGAACATTTGCTTTGACAGCTTCAAGGCTAAACAAGGCCTGCAGGTTCATTATGAAGAGAGTAACAGAAATCTTTCCTGTCATAACTACAGTGCAATCTCCTTTCACTACTGTCAAGTCAATTCCAGTTCACAGTTACCGTCCATCGGTTTTTGATGCCACAAATGTTCCTGGGAAGAAACCACTCATCTCCCTCCCTCAGGGCTACTGTTGTGTATCAGGAAGTCAGAATAGTGCACCCTCCAGTGGCTTCTCAAAGGCAGTAGTTTTCAGAGGAGGAAATTGTCCATCTTTTCCCCTTGGAGCAGCTGGTGGATTTGAATCCCCAGACAACCTCTGCCTTTAGGTGTGCAGCACACCTTTCTATTGACTATTTCTCAAGGAATGCATAAAGCAGACGAAAAACCAATACCTGGTGCCATAGCTGAGATCTAACTGTTTCAACCTTGAACTTAATTTATAGTTGAATCAAAATGTAAATGCAATCCTTTTCTGGAAGTGTGTGTGTGTGTGTGTGTGTGTGTGTGTGTGTGTGTGTGTGT